>NW_027288586.1:0-174839 GCF_037038585.1 Patagioenas fasciata | reverse complement strand
TGATTCTGGCACTTTCCAGGCACACTCCTGAAAGTCGCGCACACTGCTGTTCACTCGCTAAACGACCTCTTGGGAAACACGTCTCCGGTCGACGGACCGCTCAGATTGCTTCTCGTGTAACTGTGAACTGTGTCAGCGCAGGGAATCCGTCTCTGTTGAGCAGATGTCAATCCTGCCTCGCTTTTGCTTTGTTGCCTCTACCAAGATGATTTCCCGTTTCTCTCTTCACTGGAGCAGGCAGACACAGCCAACGCACATCAAGTGTCAAGAGACACGCTCTGCTGAGCTCAACGCTTGTGCAGATGCACATGTGCGACGAAGTCAACACACGTGCTTGTGGAGAGAAAGAAAGGGACTCCCAGGCGTGTGGAGCGACGGGGAGAAAGAGCGGGCGCTGAGGAACACAGTTTCAAACAGACTGTCTCCACACAAACAGGCACCTGTCTGCAGGTATCCTAGATCTTGATTCTTGAACTTGAGGAAACACGCGTCTGAGCAAAACTCCCAAACGCTTCCAGGAAAGACACAGGCTCTCCCACAAGCACACAAGTGTTTGCCCTCAGCTATAGATCAGGGACAAGCCTGTGAAGAGCAACCAAAGAGCTCGTCCGTCTTTCCCTCAATAGATGGGAGTAGGCGCGCTTGCGGATGTGTGCGTGTGTGTGGCCACGCGTTTGCTTAGGCATCAGTGTGTGAAAAGGTAGGTGCTTTTCTCTAGCTGCGTGTGCGTGCACGTGGTGCTGGGTGCACATCCCTGGGTGCTCGTGGAAAGGTTTCTGCATGGTTTTCGCTGAGGAATCGTGTGTGTGCACATGGACAAAGAGAAGGCGCAGCAACCAGGTTCCAGCGCCGAAGAAGGCAAAAGGCGAGGTTTCCGGCGCTATCTCCTTCTCTCCCCAGAGCTAGTCGCGCAAAGCAAGCCGCTAAGCCGGCGACCGGCAAGAGAGCTACAACGAAGCATGCCGAACGGAGAAAATAGCAGCAGCTCATCTGTTCACACCTTGTTTCTGCCATGTGCTTGAACGCCAAGACGTTCGCGCTTCTGTGAGATGAAAGACGTCCTTCTGCATATGTGGTTGCTCACACCGGTGCACTTGTTAGTGTATCCATTCAGTCCTGGGCTGCGGGGCATTCAGAAGTGGCTCTGTGGAGACGTCTGCATAGAGGCAGCTGTCAGAACACGCACACTCGATTGTTCACCAAAACATATGCAGACGCGTCCTTAGCCTGTAGATTTGGATGCACAGAGTTCCCTGTGTTCGCAAGAGACAAGGGAATCGCGTCTGTGCGCACAGAAGCAATAGCGGACCGTTTCCCTCGGAGTGAACGCGAAAGAGCCGTCTATATACTCGCAGACACGCGAACGTGCCTCAATGCGGTCACAGAGGCAGCAGCTTTTGCACAGATGCTCCTGGTGATTCTGGCACTTTCCAGGCACACTCCTGAAAGTCGCGCACACTGCTGTTCACTCGCTAAACGACCTCTTGGGAAACACGTCTCCGGTCGACGGACCGCTCAGATTGCTTCTCGTGTAACTGTGAACTGTGTCAGCGCAGGGAATCCGTCTCTGTTGAGCAGATGTCAATCCTGCCTCGCTTTTGCTTTGTTGCCTCTACCAAGATGATTTCCCGTTTCTCTCTTCACTGGAGCAGGCAGACACAGCCAACGCACATCAAGTGTCAAGAGACACGCTCTGCTGAGCTCAACGCTTGTGCAGATGCACATGTGCGACGAAGTCAACACACGTGCTTGTGGAGAGAAAGAAAGGGACTCCCAGGCGTGTGGAGCGACGGGGAGAAAGAGCGGGCGCTGAGGAACACAGTTTCAAACAGACTGTCTCCACACAAACAGGCACCTGTCTGCAGGTATCCTAGATCTTGATTCTTGAACTTGAGGAAACACGCGTCTGAGCAAAACTCCCAAACGCTTCCAGGAAAGACACAGGCTCTCCCACAAGCACACAAGTGTTTGCCCTCAGCTATAGATCAGGGACAAGCCTGTGAAGAGCAACCAAAGAGCTCGTCCGTCTTTCCCTCAATAGATGGGAGTAGGCGCGCTTGCGGATGTGTGCGTGTGTGTGGCCACGCGTTTGCTTAGGCATCAGTGTGTGAAAAGGTAGGTGCTTTTCTCTAGCTGCGTGTGCGTGCACGTGGTGCTGGGTGCACATCCCTGGGTGCTCGTGGAAAGGTTTCTGCATGGTTTTCGCTGAGGAATCGTGTGTGTGCACATGGACAAAGAGAAGGCGCAGCAACCAGGTTCCAGCGCCGAAGAAGGCAAAAGGCGAGGTTTCCGGCGCTATCTCCTTCTCTCCCCAGAGCTAGTCGCGCAAAGCAAGCCGCTAAGCCGGCGACCGGCAAGAGAGCTACAACGAAGCATGCCGAACGGAGAAAATAGCAGCAGCTCATCTGTTCACACCTTGTTTCTGCCATGTGCTTGAACGCCAAGACGTTCGCGCTTCTGTGAGATGAAAGACGTCCTTCTGCATATGTGGTTGCTCACACCGGTGCACTTGTTAGTGTATCCATTCAGTCCTGGGCTGCGGGGCATTCAGAAGTGGCTCTGTGGAGACGTCTGCATAGAGGCAGCTGTCAGAACACGCACACTCGATTGTTCACCAAAACATATGCAGACGCGTCCTTAGCCTGTAGATTTGGATGCACAGAGTTCCCTGTGTTCGCAAGAGACAAGGGAATCGCGTCTGTGCGCACAGAAGCAATAGCGGACCGTTTCCCTCGGAGTGAACGCGAAAGAGCCGTCTATATACTCGCAGACACGCGAACGTGCCTCAATGCGGTCACAGAGGCAGCAGCTTTTGCACAGATGCTCCTGGTGATTCTGGCACTTTCCAGGCACACTCCTGAAAGTCGCGCACACTGCTGTTCACTCGCTAAACGACCTCTTGGGAAACACGTCTCCGGTCGACGGACCGCTCAGATTGCTTCTCGTGTAACTGTGAACTGTGTCAGCGCAGGGAATCCGTCTCTGTTGAGCAGATGTCAATCCTGCCTCGCTTTTGCTTTGTTGCCTCTACCAAGATGATTTCCCGTTTCTCTCTTCACTGGAGCAGGCAGACACAGCCAACGCACATCAAGTGTCAAGAGACACGCTCTGCTGAGCTCAACGCTTGTGCAGATGCACATGTGCGACGAAGTCAACACACGTGCTTGTGGAGAGAAAGAAAGGGACTCCCAGGCGTGTGGAGCGACGGGGAGAAAGAGCGGGCGCTGAGGAACACAGTTTCAAACAGACTGTCTCCACACAAACAGGCACCTGTCTGCAGGTATCCTAGATCTTGATTCTTGAACTTGAGGAAACACGCGTCTGAGCAAAACTCCCAAACGCTTCCAGGAAAGACACAGGCTCTCCCACAAGCACACAAGTGTTTGCCCTCAGCTATAGATCAGGGACAAGCCTGTGAAGAGCAACCAAAGAGCTCGTCCGTCTTTCCCTCAATAGATGGGAGTAGGCGCGCTTGCGGATGTGTGCGTGTGTGTGGCCACGCGTTTGCTTAGGCATCAGTGTGTGAAAAGGTAGGTGCTTTTCTCTAGCTGCGTGTGCGTGCACGTGGTGCTGGGTGCACATCCCTGGGTGCTCGTGGAAAGGTTTCTGCATGGTTTTCGCTGAGGAATCGTGTGTGTGCACATGGACAAAGAGAAGGCGCAGCAACCAGGTTCCAGCGCCGAAGAAGGCAAAAGGCGAGGTTTCCGGCGCTATCTCCTTCTCTCCCCAGAGCTAGTCGCGCAAAGCAAGCCGCTAAGCCGGCGACCGGCAAGAGAGCTACAACGAAGCATGCCGAACGGAGAAAATAGCAGCAGCTCATCTGTTCACACCTTGTTTCTGCCATGTGCTTGAACGCCAAGACGTTCGCGCTTCTGTGAGATGAAAGACGTCCTTCTGCATATGTGGTTGCTCACACCGGTGCACTTGTTAGTGTATCCATTCAGTCCTGGGCTGCGGGGCATTCAGAAGTGGCTCTGTGGAGACGTCTGCATAGAGGCAGCTGTCAGAACACGCACACTCGATTGTTCACCAAAACATATGCAGACGCGTCCTTAGCCTGTAGATTTGGATGCACAGAGTTCCCTGTGTTCGCAAGAGACAAGGGAATCGCGTCTGTGCGCACAGAAGCAATAGCGGACCGTTTCCCTCGGAGTGAACGCGAAAGAGCCGTCTATATACTCGCAGACACGCGAACGTGCCTCAATGCGGTCACAGAGGCAGCAGCTTTTGCACAGATGCTCCTGGTGATTCTGGCACTTTCCAGGCACACTCCTGAAAGTCGCGCACACTGCTGTTCACTCGCTAAACGACCTCTTGGGAAACACGTCTCCGGTCGACGGACCGCTCAGATTGCTTCTCGTGTAACTGTGAACTGTGTCAGCGCAGGGAATCCGTCTCTGTTGAGCAGATGTCAATCCTGCCTCGCTTTTGCTTTGTTGCCTCTACCAAGATGATTTCCCGTTTCTCTCTTCACTGGAGCAGGCAGACACAGCCAACGCACATCAAGTGTCAAGAGACACGCTCTGCTGAGCTCAACGCTTGTGCAGATGCACATGTGCGACGAAGTCAACACACGTGCTTGTGGAGAGAAAGAAAGGGACTCCCAGGCGTGTGGAGCGACGGGGAGAAAGAGCGGGCGCTGAGGAACACAGTTTCAAACAGACTGTCTCCACACAAACAGGCACCTGTCTGCAGGTATCCTAGATCTTGATTCTTGAACTTGAGGAAACACGCGTCTGAGCAAAACTCCCAAACGCTTCCAGGAAAGACACAGGCTCTCCCACAAGCACACAAGTGTTTGCCCTCAGCTATAGATCAGGGACAAGCCTGTGAAGAGCAACCAAAGAGCTCGTCCGTCTTTCCCTCAATAGATGGGAGTAGGCGCGCTTGCGGATGTGTGCGTGTGTGTGGCCACGCGTTTGCTTAGGCATCAGTGTGTGAAAAGGTAGGTGCTTTTCTCTAGCTGCGTGTGCGTGCACGTGGTGCTGGGTGCACATCCCTGGGTGCTCGTGGAAAGGTTTCTGCATGGTTTTCGCTGAGGAATCGTGTGTGTGCACATGGACAAAGAGAAGGCGCAGCAACCAGGTTCCAGCGCCGAAGAAGGCAAAAGGCGAGGTTTCCGGCGCTATCTCCTTCTCTCCCCAGAGCTAGTCGCGCAAAGCAAGCCGCTAAGCCGGCGACCGGCAAGAGAGCTACAACGAAGCATGCCGAACGGAGAAAATAGCAGCAGCTCATCTGTTCACACCTTGTTTCTGCCATGTGCTTGAACGCCAAGACGTTCGCGCTTCTGTGAGATGAAAGACGTCCTTCTGCATATGTGGTTGCTCACACCGGTGCACTTGTTAGTGTATCCATTCAGTCCTGGGCTGCGGGGCATTCAGAAGTGGCTCTGTGGAGACGTCTGCATAGAGGCAGCTGTCAGAACACGCACACTCGATTGTTCACCAAAACATATGCAGACGCGTCCTTAGCCTGTAGATTTGGATGCACAGAGTTCCCTGTGTTCGCAAGAGACAAGGGAATCGCGTCTGTGCGCACAGAAGCAATAGCGGACCGTTTCCCTCGGAGTGAACGCGAAAGAGCCGTCTATATACTCGCAGACACGCGAACGTGCCTCAATGCGGTCACAGAGGCAGCAGCTTTTGCACAGATGCTCCTGGTGATTCTGGCACTTTCCAGGCACACTCCTGAAAGTCGCGCACACTGCTGTTCACTCGCTAAACGACCTCTTGGGAAACACGTCTCCGGTCGACGGACCGCTCAGATTGCTTCTCGTGTAACTGTGAACTGTGTCAGCGCAGGGAATCCGTCTCTGTTGAGCAGATGTCAATCCTGCCTCGCTTTTGCTTTGTTGCCTCTACCAAGATGATTTCCCGTTTCTCTCTTCACTGGAGCAGGCAGACACAGCCAACGCACATCAAGTGTCAAGAGACACGCTCTGCTGAGCTCAACGCTTGTGCAGATGCACATGTGCGACGAAGTCAACACACGTGCTTGTGGAGAGAAAGAAAGGGACTCCCAGGCGTGTGGAGCGACGGGGAGAAAGAGCGGGCGCTGAGGAACACAGTTTCAAACAGACTGTCTCCACACAAACAGGCACCTGTCTGCAGGTATCCTAGATCTTGATTCTTGAACTTGAGGAAACACGCGTCTGAGCAAAACTCCCAAACGCTTCCAGGAAAGACACAGGCTCTCCCACAAGCACACAAGTGTTTGCCCTCAGCTATAGATCAGGGACAAGCCTGTGAAGAGCAACCAAAGAGCTCGTCCGTCTTTCCCTCAATAGATGGGAGTAGGCGCGCTTGCGGATGTGTGCGTGTGTGTGGCCACGCGTTTGCTTAGGCATCAGTGTGTGAAAAGGTAGGTGCTTTTCTCTAGCTGCGTGTGCGTGCACGTGGTGCTGGGTGCACATCCCTGGGTGCTCGTGGAAAGGTTTCTGCATGGTTTTCGCTGAGGAATCGTGTGTGTGCACATGGACAAAGAGAAGGCGCAGCAACCAGGTTCCAGCGCCGAAGAAGGCAAAAGGCGAGGTTTCCGGCGCTATCTCCTTCTCTCCCCAGAGCTAGTCGCGCAAAGCAAGCCGCTAAGCCGGCGACCGGCAAGAGAGCTACAACGAAGCATGCCGAACGGAGAAAATAGCAGCAGCTCATCTGTTCACACCTTGTTTCTGCCATGTGCTTGAACGCCAAGACGTTCGCGCTTCTGTGAGATGAAAGACGTCCTTCTGCATATGTGGTTGCTCACACCGGTGCACTTGTTAGTGTATCCATTCAGTCCTGGGCTGCGGGGCATTCAGAAGTGGCTCTGTGGAGACGTCTGCATAGAGGCAGCTGTCAGAACACGCACACTCGATTGTTCACCAAAACATATGCAGACGCGTCCTTAGCCTGTAGATTTGGATGCACAGAGTTCCCTGTGTTCGCAAGAGACAAGGGAATCGCGTCTGTGCGCACAGAAGCAATAGCGGACCGTTTCCCTCGGAGTGAACGCGAAAGAGCCGTCTATATACTCGCAGACACGCGAACGTGCCTCAATGCGGTCACAGAGGCAGCAGCTTTTGCACAGATGCTCCTGGTGATTCTGGCACTTTCCAGGCACACTCCTGAAAGTCGCGCACACTGCTGTTCACTCGCTAAACGACCTCTTGGGAAACACGTCTCCGGTCGACGGACCGCTCAGATTGCTTCTCGTGTAACTGTGAACTGTGTCAGCGCAGGGAATCCGTCTCTGTTGAGCAGATGTCAATCCTGCCTCGCTTTTGCTTTGTTGCCTCTACCAAGATGATTTCCCGTTTCTCTCTTCACTGGAGCAGGCAGACACAGCCAACGCACATCAAGTGTCAAGAGACACGCTCTGCTGAGCTCAACGCTTGTGCAGATGCACATGTGCGACGAAGTCAACACACGTGCTTGTGGAGAGAAAGAAAGGGACTCCCAGGCGTGTGGAGCGACGGGGAGAAAGAGCGGGCGCTGAGGAACACAGTTTCAAACAGACTGTCTCCACACAAACAGGCACCTGTCTGCAGGTATCCTAGATCTTGATTCTTGAACTTGAGGAAACACGCGTCTGAGCAAAACTCCCAAACGCTTCCAGGAAAGACACAGGCTCTCCCACAAGCACACAAGTGTTTGCCCTCAGCTATAGATCAGGGACAAGCCTGTGAAGAGCAACCAAAGAGCTCGTCCGTCTTTCCCTCAATAGATGGGAGTAGGCGCGCTTGCGGATGTGTGCGTGTGTGTGGCCACGCGTTTGCTTAGGCATCAGTGTGTGAAAAGGTAGGTGCTTTTCTCTAGCTGCGTGTGCGTGCACGTGGTGCTGGGTGCACATCCCTGGGTGCTCGTGGAAAGGTTTCTGCATGGTTTTCGCTGAGGAATCGTGTGTGTGCACATGGACAAAGAGAAGGCGCAGCAACCAGGTTCCAGCGCCGAAGAAGGCAAAAGGCGAGGTTTCCGGCGCTATCTCCTTCTCTCCCCAGAGCTAGTCGCGCAAAGCAAGCCGCTAAGCCGGCGACCGGCAAGAGAGCTACAACGAAGCATGCCGAACGGAGAAAATAGCAGCAGCTCATCTGTTCACACCTTGTTTCTGCCATGTGCTTGAACGCCAAGACGTTCGCGCTTCTGTGAGATGAAAGACGTCCTTCTGCATATGTGGTTGCTCACACCGGTGCACTTGTTAGTGTATCCATTCAGTCCTGGGCTGCGGGGCATTCAGAAGTGGCTCTGTGGAGACGTCTGCATAGAGGCAGCTGTCAGAACACGCACACTCGATTGTTCACCAAAACATATGCAGACGCGTCCTTAGCCTGTAGATTTGGATGCACAGAGTTCCCTGTGTTCGCAAGAGACAAGGGAATCGCGTCTGTGCGCACAGAAGCAATAGCGGACCGTTTCCCTCGGAGTGAACGCGAAAGAGCCGTCTATATACTCGCAGACACGCGAACGTGCCTCAATGCGGTCACAGAGGCAGCAGCTTTTGCACAGATGCTCCTGGTGATTCTGGCACTTTCCAGGCACACTCCTGAAAGTCGCGCACACTGCTGTTCACTCGCTAAACGACCTCTTGGGAAACACGTCTCCGGTCGACGGACCGCTCAGATTGCTTCTCGTGTAACTGTGAACTGTGTCAGCGCAGGGAATCCGTCTCTGTTGAGCAGATGTCAATCCTGCCTCGCTTTTGCTTTGTTGCCTCTACCAAGATGATTTCCCGTTTCTCTCTTCACTGGAGCAGGCAGACACAGCCAACGCACATCAAGTGTCAAGAGACACGCTCTGCTGAGCTCAACGCTTGTGCAGATGCACATGTGCGACGAAGTCAACACACGTGCTTGTGGAGAGAAAGAAAGGGACTCCCAGGCGTGTGGAGCGACGGGGAGAAAGAGCGGGCGCTGAGGAACACAGTTTCAAACAGACTGTCTCCACACAAACAGGCACCTGTCTGCAGGTATCCTAGATCTTGATTCTTGAACTTGAGGAAACACGCGTCTGAGCAAAACTCCCAAACGCTTCCAGGAAAGACACAGGCTCTCCCACAAGCACACAAGTGTTTGCCCTCAGCTATAGATCAGGGACAAGCCTGTGAAGAGCAACCAAAGAGCTCGTCCGTCTTTCCCTCAATAGATGGGAGTAGGCGCGCTTGCGGATGTGTGCGTGTGTGTGGCCACGCGTTTGCTTAGGCATCAGTGTGTGAAAAGGTAGGTGCTTTTCTCTAGCTGCGTGTGCGTGCACGTGGTGCTGGGTGCACATCCCTGGGTGCTCGTGGAAAGGTTTCTGCATGGTTTTCGCTGAGGAATCGTGTGTGTGCACATGGACAAAGAGAAGGCGCAGCAACCAGGTTCCAGCGCCGAAGAAGGCAAAAGGCGAGGTTTCCGGCGCTATCTCCTTCTCTCCCCAGAGCTAGTCGCGCAAAGCAAGCCGCTAAGCCGGCGACCGGCAAGAGAGCTACAACGAAGCATGCCGAACGGAGAAAATAGCAGCAGCTCATCTGTTCACACCTTGTTTCTGCCATGTGCTTGAACGCCAAGACGTTCGCGCTTCTGTGAGATGAAAGACGTCCTTCTGCATATGTGGTTGCTCACACCGGTGCACTTGTTAGTGTATCCATTCAGTCCTGGGCTGCGGGGCATTCAGAAGTGGCTCTGTGGAGACGTCTGCATAGAGGCAGCTGTCAGAACACGCACACTCGATTGTTCACCAAAACATATGCAGACGCGTCCTTAGCCTGTAGATTTGGATGCACAGAGTTCCCTGTGTTCGCAAGAGACAAGGGAATCGCGTCTGTGCGCACAGAAGCAATAGCGGACCGTTTCCCTCGGAGTGAACGCGAAAGAGCCGTCTATATACTCGCAGACACGCGAACGTGCCTCAATGCGGTCACAGAGGCAGCAGCTTTTGCACAGATGCTCCTGGTGATTCTGGCACTTTCCAGGCACACTCCTGAAAGTCGCGCACACTGCTGTTCACTCGCTAAACGACCTCTTGGGAAACACGTCTCCGGTCGACGGACCGCTCAGATTGCTTCTCGTGTAACTGTGAACTGTGTCAGCGCAGGGAATCCGTCTCTGTTGAGCAGATGTCAATCCTGCCTCGCTTTTGCTTTGTTGCCTCTACCAAGATGATTTCCCGTTTCTCTCTTCACTGGAGCAGGCAGACACAGCCAACGCACATCAAGTGTCAAGAGACACGCTCTGCTGAGCTCAACGCTTGTGCAGATGCACATGTGCGACGAAGTCAACACACGTGCTTGTGGAGAGAAAGAAAGGGACTCCCAGGCGTGTGGAGCGACGGGGAGAAAGAGCGGGCGCTGAGGAACACAGTTTCAAACAGACTGTCTCCACACAAACAGGCACCTGTCTGCAGGTATCCTAGATCTTGATTCTTGAACTTGAGGAAACACGCGTCTGAGCAAAACTCCCAAACGCTTCCAGGAAAGACACAGGCTCTCCCACAAGCACACAAGTGTTTGCCCTCAGCTATAGATCAGGGACAAGCCTGTGAAGAGCAACCAAAGAGCTCGTCCGTCTTTCCCTCAATAGATGGGAGTAGGCGCGCTTGCGGATGTGTGCGTGTGTGTGGCCACGCGTTTGCTTAGGCATCAGTGTGTGAAAAGGTAGGTGCTTTTCTCTAGCTGCGTGTGCGTGCACGTGGTGCTGGGTGCACATCCCTGGGTGCTCGTGGAAAGGTTTCTGCATGGTTTTCGCTGAGGAATCGTGTGTGTGCACATGGACAAAGAGAAGGCGCAGCAACCAGGTTCCAGCGCCGAAGAAGGCAAAAGGCGAGGTTTCCGGCGCTATCTCCTTCTCTCCCCAGAGCTAGTCGCGCAAAGCAAGCCGCTAAGCCGGCGACCGGCAAGAGAGCTACAACGAAGCATGCCGAACGGAGAAAATAGCAGCAGCTCATCTGTTCACACCTTGTTTCTGCCATGTGCTTGAACGCCAAGACGTTCGCGCTTCTGTGAGATGAAAGACGTCCTTCTGCATATGTGGTTGCTCACACCGGTGCACTTGTTAGTGTATCCATTCAGTCCTGGGCTGCGGGGCATTCAGAAGTGGCTCTGTGGAGACGTCTGCATAGAGGCAGCTGTCAGAACACGCACACTCGATTGTTCACCAAAACATATGCAGACGCGTCCTTAGCCTGTAGATTTGGATGCACAGAGTTCCCTGTGTTCGCAAGAGACAAGGGAATCGCGTCTGTGCGCACAGAAGCAATAGCGGACCGTTTCCCTCGGAGTGAACGCGAAAGAGCCGTCTATATACTCGCAGACACGCGAACGTGCCTCAATGCGGTCACAGAGGCAGCAGCTTTTGCACAGATGCTCCTGGTGATTCTGGCACTTTCCAGGCACACTCCTGAAAGTCGCGCACACTGCTGTTCACTCGCTAAACGACCTCTTGGGAAACACGTCTCCGGTCGACGGACCGCTCAGATTGCTTCTCGTGTAACTGTGAACTGTGTCAGCGCAGGGAATCCGTCTCTGTTGAGCAGATGTCAATCCTGCCTCGCTTTTGCTTTGTTGCCTCTACCAAGATGATTTCCCGTTTCTCTCTTCACTGGAGCAGGCAGACACAGCCAACGCACATCAAGTGTCAAGAGACACGCTCTGCTGAGCTCAACGCTTGTGCAGATGCACATGTGCGACGAAGTCAACACACGTGCTTGTGGAGAGAAAGAAAGGGACTCCCAGGCGTGTGGAGCGACGGGGAGAAAGAGCGGGCGCTGAGGAACACAGTTTCAAACAGACTGTCTCCACACAAACAGGCACCTGTCTGCAGGTATCCTAGATCTTGATTCTTGAACTTGAGGAAACACGCGTCTGAGCAAAACTCCCAAACGCTTCCAGGAAAGACACAGGCTCTCCCACAAGCACACAAGTGTTTGCCCTCAGCTATAGATCAGGGACAAGCCTGTGAAGAGCAACCAAAGAGCTCGTCCGTCTTTCCCTCAATAGATGGGAGTAGGCGCGCTTGCGGATGTGTGCGTGTGTGTGGCCACGCGTTTGCTTAGGCATCAGTGTGTGAAAAGGTAGGTGCTTTTCTCTAGCTGCGTGTGCGTGCACGTGGTGCTGGGTGCACATCCCTGGGTGCTCGTGGAAAGGTTTCTGCATGGTTTTCGCTGAGGAATCGTGTGTGTGCACATGGACAAAGAGAAGGCGCAGCAACCAGGTTCCAGCGCCGAAGAAGGCAAAAGGCGAGGTTTCCGGCGCTATCTCCTTCTCTCCCCAGAGCTAGTCGCGCAAAGCAAGCCGCTAAGCCGGCGACCGGCAAGAGAGCTACAACGAAGCATGCCGAACGGAGAAAATAGCAGCAGCTCATCTGTTCACACCTTGTTTCTGCCATGTGCTTGAACGCCAAGACGTTCGCGCTTCTGTGAGATGAAAGACGTCCTTCTGCATATGTGGTTGCTCACACCGGTGCACTTGTTAGTGTATCCATTCAGTCCTGGGCTGCGGGGCATTCAGAAGTGGCTCTGTGGAGACGTCTGCATAGAGGCAGCTGTCAGAACACGCACACTCGATTGTTCACCAAAACATATGCAGACGCGTCCTTAGCCTGTAGATTTGGATGCACAGAGTTCCCTGTGTTCGCAAGAGACAAGGGAATCGCGTCTGTGCGCACAGAAGCAATAGCGGACCGTTTCCCTCGGAGTGAACGCGAAAGAGCCGTCTATATACTCGCAGACACGCGAACGTGCCTCAATGCGGTCACAGAGGCAGCAGCTTTTGCACAGATGCTCCTGGTGATTCTGGCACTTTCCAGGCACACTCCTGAAAGTCGCGCACACTGCTGTTCACTCGCTAAACGACCTCTTGGGAAACACGTCTCCGGTCGACGGACCGCTCAGATTGCTTCTCGTGTAACTGTGAACTGTGTCAGCGCAGGGAATCCGTCTCTGTTGAGCAGATGTCAATCCTGCCTCGCTTTTGCTTTGTTGCCTCTACCAAGATGATTTCCCGTTTCTCTCTTCACTGGAGCAGGCAGACACAGCCAACGCACATCAAGTGTCAAGAGACACGCTCTGCTGAGCTCAACGCTTGTGCAGATGCACATGTGCGACGAAGTCAACACACGTGCTTGTGGAGAGAAAGAAAGGGACTCCCAGGCGTGTGGAGCGACGGGGAGAAAGAGCGGGCGCTGAGGAACACAGTTTCAAACAGACTGTCTCCACACAAACAGGCACCTGTCTGCAGGTATCCTAGATCTTGATTCTTGAACTTGAGGAAACACGCGTCTGAGCAAAACTCCCAAACGCTTCCAGGAAAGACACAGGCTCTCCCACAAGCACACAAGTGTTTGCCCTCAGCTATAGATCAGGGACAAGCCTGTGAAGAGCAACCAAAGAGCTCGTCCGTCTTTCCCTCAATAGATGGGAGTAGGCGCGCTTGCGGATGTGTGCGTGTGTGTGGCCACGCGTTTGCTTAGGCATCAGTGTGTGAAAAGGTAGGTGCTTTTCTCTAGCTGCGTGTGCGTGCACGTGGTGCTGGGTGCACATCCCTGGGTGCTCGTGGAAAGGTTTCTGCATGGTTTTCGCTGAGGAATCGTGTGTGTGCACATGGACAAAGAGAAGGCGCAGCAACCAGGTTCCAGCGCCGAAGAAGGCAAAAGGCGAGGTTTCCGGCGCTATCTCCTTCTCTCCCCAGAGCTAGTCGCGCAAAGCAAGCCGCTAAGCCGGCGACCGGCAAGAGAGCTACAACGAAGCATGCCGAACGGAGAAAATAGCAGCAGCTCATCTGTTCACACCTTGTTTCTGCCATGTGCTTGAACGCCAAGACGTTCGCGCTTCTGTGAGATGAAAGACGTCCTTCTGCATATGTGGTTGCTCACACCGGTGCACTTGTTAGTGTATCCATTCAGTCCTGGGCTGCGGGGCATTCAGAAGTGGCTCTGTGGAGACGTCTGCATAGAGGCAGCTGTCAGAACACGCACACTCGATTGTTCACCAAAACATATGCAGACGCGTCCTTAGCCTGTAGATTTGGATGCACAGAGTTCCCTGTGTTCGCAAGAGACAAGGGAATCGCGTCTGTGCGCACAGAAGCAATAGCGGACCGTTTCCCTCGGAGTGAACGCGAAAGAGCCGTCTATATACTCGCAGACACGCGAACGTGCCTCAATGCGGTCACAGAGGCAGCAGCTTTTGCACAGATGCTCCTGGTGATTCTGGCACTTTCCAGGCACACTCCTGAAAGTCGCGCACACTGCTGTTCACTCGCTAAACGACCTCTTGGGAAACACGTCTCCGGTCGACGGACCGCTCAGATTGCTTCTCGTGTAACTGTGAACTGTGTCAGCGCAGGGAATCCGTCTCTGTTGAGCAGATGTCAATCCTGCCTCGCTTTTGCTTTGTTGCCTCTACCAAGATGATTTCCCGTTTCTCTCTTCACTGGAGCAGGCAGACACAGCCAACGCACATCAAGTGTCAAGAGACACGCTCTGCTGAGCTCAACGCTTGTGCAGATGCACATGTGCGACGAAGTCAACACACGTGCTTGTGGAGAGAAAGAAAGGGACTCCCAGGCGTGTGGAGCGACGGGGAGAAAGAGCGGGCGCTGAGGAACACAGTTTCAAACAGACTGTCTCCACACAAACAGGCACCTGTCTGCAGGTATCCTAGATCTTGATTCTTGAACTTGAGGAAACACGCGTCTGAGCAAAACTCCCAAACGCTTCCAGGAAAGACACAGGCTCTCCCACAAGCACACAAGTGTTTGCCCTCAGCTATAGATCAGGGACAAGCCTGTGAAGAGCAACCAAAGAGCTCGTCCGTCTTTCCCTCAATAGATGGGAGTAGGCGCGCTTGCGGATGTGTGCGTGTGTGTGGCCACGCGTTTGCTTAGGCATCAGTGTGTGAAAAGGTAGGTGCTTTTCTCTAGCTGCGTGTGCGTGCACGTGGTGCTGGGTGCACATCCCTGGGTGCTCGTGGAAAGGTTTCTGCATGGTTTTCGCTGAGGAATCGTGTGTGTGCACATGGACAAAGAGAAGGCGCAGCAACCAGGTTCCAGCGCCGAAGAAGGCAAAAGGCGAGGTTTCCGGCGCTATCTCCTTCTCTCCCCAGAGCTAGTCGCGCAAAGCAAGCCGCTAAGCCGGCGACCGGCAAGAGAGCTACAACGAAGCATGCCGAACGGAGAAAATAGCAGCAGCTCATCTGTTCACACCTTGTTTCTGCCATGTGCTTGAACGCCAAGACGTTCGCGCTTCTGTGAGATGAAAGACGTCCTTCTGCATATGTGGTTGCTCACACCGGTGCACTTGTTAGTGTATCCATTCAGTCCTGGGCTGCGGGGCATTCAGAAGTGGCTCTGTGGAGACGTCTGCATAGAGGCAGCTGTCAGAACACGCACACTCGATTGTTCACCAAAACATATGCAGACGCGTCCTTAGCCTGTAGATTTGGATGCACAGAGTTCCCTGTGTTCGCAAGAGACAAGGGAATCGCGTCTGTGCGCACAGAAGCAATAGCGGACCGTTTCCCTCGGAGTGAACGCGAAAGAGCCGTCTATATACTCGCAGACACGCGAACGTGCCTCAATGCGGTCACAGAGGCAGCAGCTTTTGCACAGATGCTCCTGGTGATTCTGGCACTTTCCAGGCACACTCCTGAAAGTCGCGCACACTGCTGTTCACTCGCTAAACGACCTCTTGGGAAACACGTCTCCGGTCGACGGACCGCTCAGATTGCTTCTCGTGTAACTGTGAACTGTGTCAGCGCAGGGAATCCGTCTCTGTTGAGCAGATGTCAATCCTGCCTCGCTTTTGCTTTGTTGCCTCTACCAAGATGATTTCCCGTTTCTCTCTTCACTGGAGCAGGCAGACACAGCCAACGCACATCAAGTGTCAAGAGACACGCTCTGCTGAGCTCAACGCTTGTGCAGATGCACATGCGCGACGAAGTCAACACACGTGCTTGTGGAGAGAAAGAAAGGGACTCCCAGGCGTGTGGAGCGACGGGGAGAAAGAGCGGGCGCTGAGGAACACAGTTTCAAACAGACTGTCTCCACACAAACAGGCACCTGTCTGCAGGTATCCTAGATCTTGATTCTTGAACTTGAGGAAACACGCGTCTGAGCAAAACTCCCAAACGCTTCCAGGAAAGACACAGGCTCTCCCACAAGCACACAAGTGTTTGCCCTCAGCTATAGATCAGGGACAAGCCTGTGAAGAGCAACCAAAGAGCTCGTCCGTCTTTCCCTCAATAGATGGGAGTAGGCGCGCTTGCGGATGTGTGCGTGTGTGTGGCCACGCGTTTGCTTAGGCATCAGTGTGTGAAAAGGTAGGTGCTTTTCTCTAGCTGCGTGTGCGTGCACGTGGTGCTGGGTGCACATCCCTGGGTGCTCGTGGAAAGGTTTCTGCATGGTTTTCGCTGAGGAATCGTGTGTGTGCACATGGACAAAGAGAAGGCGCAGCAACCAGGTTCCAGCGCCGAAGAAGGCAAAAGGCGAGGTTTCCGGCGCTATCTCCTTCTCTCCCCAGAGCTAGTCGCGCAAAGCAAGCCGCTAAGCCGGCGACCGGCAAGAGAGCTACAACGAAGCATGCCGAACGGAGAAAATAGCAGCAGCTCATCTGTTCACACCTTGTTTCTGCCATGTGCTTGAACGCCAAGACGTTCGCGCTTCTGTGAGATGAAAGACGTCCTTCTGCATATGTGGTTGCTCACACCGGTGCACTTGTTAGTGTATCCATTCAGTCCTGGGCTGCGGGGCATTCAGAAGTGGCTCTGTGGAGACGTCTGCATAGAGGCAGCTGTCAGAACACGCACACTCGATTGTTCACCAAAACATATGCAGACGCGTCCTTAGCCTGTAGATTTGGATGCACAGAGTTCCCTGTGTTCGCAAGAGACAAGGGAATCGCGTCTGTGCGCACAGAAGCAATAGCGGACCGTTTCCCTCGGAGTGAACGCGAAAGAGCCGTCTATATACTCGCAGACACGCGAACGTGCCTCAATGCGGTCACAGAGGCAGCAGCTTTTGCACAGATGCTCCTGGTGATTCTGGCACTTTCCAGGCACACTCCTGAAAGTCGCGCACACTGCTGTTCACTCGCTAAACGACCTCTTGGGAAACACGTCTCCGGTCGACGGACCGCTCAGATTGCTTCTCGTGTAACTGTGAACTGTGTCAGCGCAGGGAATCCGTCTCTGTTGAGCAGATGTCAATCCTGCCTCGCTTTTGCTTTGTTGCCTCTACCAAGATGATTTCCCGTTTCTCTCTTCACTGGAGCAGGCAGACACAGCCAACGCACATCAAGTGTCAAGAGACACGCTCTGCTGAGCTCAACGCTTGTGCAGATGCACATGTGCGACGAAGTCAACACACGTGCTTGTGGAGAGAAAGAAAGGGACTCCCAGGCGTGTGGAGCGACGGGGAGAAAGAGCGGGCGCTGAGGAACACAGTTTCAAACAGACTGTCTCCACACAAACAGGCACCTGTCTGCAGGTATCCTAGATCTTGATTCTTGAACTTGAGGAAACACGCGTCTGAGCAAAACTCCCAAACGCTTCCAGGAAAGACACAGGCTCTCCCACAAGCACACAAGTGTTTGCCCTCAGCTATAGATCAGGGACAAGCCTGTGAAGAGCAACCAAAGAGCTCGTCCGTCTTTCCCTCAATAGATGGGAGTAGGCGCGCTTGCGGATGTGTGCGTGTGTGTGGCCACGCGTTTGCTTAGGCATCAGTGTGTGAAAAGGTAGGTGCTTTTCTCTAGCTGCGTGTGCGTGCACGTGGTGCTGGGTGCACATCCCTGGGTGCTCGTGGAAAGGTTTCTGCATGGTTTTCGCTGAGGAATCGTGTGTGTGCACATGGACAAAGAGAAGGCGCAGCAACCAGGTTCCAGCGCCGAAGAAGGCAAAAGGCGAGGTTTCCGGCGCTATCTCCTTCTCTCCCCAGAGCTAGTCGCGCAAAGCAAGCCGCTAAGCCGGCGACCGGCAAGAGAGCTACAACGAAGCATGCCGAACGGAGAAAATAGCAGCAGCTCATCTGTTCACACCTTGTTTCTGCCATGTGCTTGAACGCCAAGACGTTCGCGCTTCTGTGAGATGAAAGACGTCCTTCTGCATATGTGGTTGCTCACACCGGTGCACTTGTTAGTGTATCCATTCAGTCCTGGGCTGCGGGGCATTCAGAAGTGGCTCTGTGGAGACGTCTGCATAGAGGCAGCTGTCAGAACACGCACACTCGATTGTTCACCAAAACATATGCAGACGCGTCCTTAGCCTGTAGATTTGGATGCACAGAGTTCCCTGTGTTCGCAAGAGACAAGGGAATCGCGTCTGTGCGCACAGAAGCAATAGCGGACCGTTTCCCTCGGAGTGAACGCGAAAGAGCCGTCTATATACTCGCAGACACGCGAACGTGCCTCAATGCGGTCACAGAGGCAGCAGCTTTTGCACAGATGCTCCTGGTGATTCTGGCACTTTCCAGGCACACTCCTGAAAGTCGCGCACACTGCTGTTCACTCGCTAAACGACCTCTTGGGAAACACGTCTCCGGTCGACGGACCGCTCAGATTGCTTCTCGTGTAACTGTGAACTGTGTCAGCGCAGGGAATCCGTCTCTGTTGAGCAGATGTCAATCCTGCCTCGCTTTTGCTTTGTTGCCTCTACCAAGATGATTTCCCGTTTCTCTCTTCACTGGAGCAGGCAGACACAGCCAACGCACATCAAGTGTCAAGAGACACGCTCTGCTGAGCTCAACGCTTGTGCAGATGCACATGTGCGACGAAGTCAACACACGTGCTTGTGGAGAGAAAGAAAGGGACTCCCAGGCGTGTGGAGCGACGGGGAGAAAGAGCGGGCGCTGAGGAACACAGTTTCAAACAGACTGTCTCCACACAAACAGGCACCTGTCTGCAGGTATCCTAGATCTTGATTCTTGAACTTGAGGAAACACGCGTCTGAGCAAAACTCCCAAACGCTTCCAGGAAAGACACAGGCTCTCCCACAAGCACACAAGTGTTTGCCCTCAGCTATAGATCAGGGACAAGCCTGTGAAGAGCAACCAAAGAGCTCGTCCGTCTTTCCCTCAATAGATGGGAGTAGGCGCGCTTGCGGATGTGTGCGTGTGTGTGGCCACGCGTTTGCTTAGGCATCAGTGTGTGAAAAGGTAGGTGCTTTTCTCTAGCTGCGTGTGCGTGCACGTGGTGCTGGGTGCACATCCCTGGGTGCTCGTGGAAAGGTTTCTGCATGGTTTTCGCTGAGGAATCGTGTGTGTGCACATGGACAAAGAGAAGGCGCAGCAACCAGGTTCCAGCGCCGAAGAAGGCAAAAGGCGAGGTTTCCGGCGCTATCTCCTTCTCTCCCCAGAGCTAGTCGCGCAAAGCAAGCCGCTAAGCCGGCGACCGGCAAGAGAGCTACAACGAAGCATGCCGAACGGAGAAAATAGCAGCAGCTCATCTGTTCACACCTTGTTTCTGCCATGTGCTTGAACGCCAAGACGTTCGCGCTTCTGTGAGATGAAAGACGTCCTTCTGCATATGTGGTTGCTCACACCGGTGCACTTGTTAGTGTATCCATTCAGTCCTGGGCTGCGGGGCATTCAGAAGTGGCTCTGTGGAGACGTCTGCATAGAGGCAGCTGTCAGAACACGCACACTCGATTGTTCACCAAAACATATGCAGACGCGTCCTTAGCCTGTAGATTTGGATGCACAGAGTTCCCTGTGTTCGCAAGAGACAAGGGAATCGCGTCTGTGCGCACAGAAGCAATAGCGGACCGTTTCCCTCGGAGTGAACGCGAAAGAGCCGTCTATATACTCGCAGACACGCGAACGTGCCTCAATGCGGTCACAGAGGCAGCAGCTTTTGCACAGATGCTCCTGGTGATTCTGGCACTTTCCAGGCACACTCCTGAAAGTCGCGCACACTGCTGTTCACTCGCTAAACGACCTCTTGGGAAACACGTCTCCGGTCGACGGACCGCTCAGATTGCTTCTCGTGTAACTGTGAACTGTGTCAGCGCAGGGAATCCGTCTCTGTTGAGCAGATGTCAATCCTGCCTCGCTTTTGCTTTGTTGCCTCTACCAAGATGATTTCCCGTTTCTCTCTTCACTGGAGCAGGCAGACACAGCCAACGCACATCAAGTGTCAAGAGACACGCTCTGCTGAGCTCAACGCTTGTGCAGATGCACATGTGCGACGAAGTCAACACACGTGCTTGTGGAGAGAAAGAAAGGGACTCCCAGGCGTGTGGAGCGACGGGGAGAAAGAGCGGGCGCTGAGGAACACAGTTTCAAACAGACTGTCTCCACACAAACAGGCACCTGTCTGCAGGTATCCTAGATCTTGATTCTTGAACTTGAGGAAACACGCGTCTGAGCAAAACTCCCAAACGCTTCCAGGAAAGACACAGGCTCTCCCACAAGCACACAAGTGTTTGCCCTCAGCTATAGATCAGGGACAAGCCTGTGAAGAGCAACCAAAGAGCTCGTCCGTCTTTCCCTCAATAGATGGGAGTAGGCGCGCTTGCGGATGTGTGCGTGTGTGTGGCCACGCGTTTGCTTAGGCATCAGTGTGTGAAAAGGTAGGTGCTTTTCTCTAGCTGCGTGTGCGTGCACGTGGTGCTGGGTGCACATCCCTGGGTGCTCGTGGAAAGGTTTCTGCATGGTTTTCGCTGAGGAATCGTGTGTGTGCACATGGACAAAGAGAAGGCGCAGCAACCAGGTTCCAGCGCCGAAGAAGGCAAAAGGCGAGGTTTCCGGCGCTATCTCCTTCTCTCCCCAGAGCTAGTCGCGCAAAGCAAGCCGCTAAGCCGGCGACCGGCAAGAGAGCTACAACGAAGCATGCCGAACGGAGAAAATAGCAGCAGCTCATCTGTTCACACCTTGTTTCTGCCATGTGCTTGAACGCCAAGACGTTCGCGCTTCTGTGAGATGAAAGACGTCCTTCTGCATATGTGGTTGCTCACACCGGTGCACTTGTTAGTGTATCCATTCAGTCCTGGGCTGCGGGGCATTCAGAAGTGGCTCTGTGGAGACGTCTGCATAGAGGCAGCTGTCAGAACACGCACACTCGATTGTTCACCAAAACATATGCAGACGCGTCCTTAGCCTGTAGATTTGGATGCACAGAGTTCCCTGTGTTCGCAAGAGACAAGGGAATCGCGTCTGTGCGCACAGAAGCAATAGCGGACCGTTTCCCTCGGAGTGAACGCGAAAGAGCCGTCTATATACTCGCAGACACGCGAACGTGCCTCAATGCGGTCACAGAGGCAGCAGCTTTTGCACAGATGCTCCTGGTGATTCTGGCACTTTCCAGGCACACTCCTGAAAGTCGCGCACACTGCTGTTCACTCGCTAAACGACCTCTTGGGAAACACGTCTCCGGTCGACGGACCGCTCAGATTGCTTCTCGTGTAACTGTGAACTGTGTCAGCGCAGGGAATCCGTCTCTGTTGAGCAGATGTCAATCCTGCCTCGCTTTTGCTTTGTTGCCTCTACCAAGATGATTTCCCGTTTCTCTCTTCACTGGAGCAGGCAGACACAGCCAACGCACATCAAGTGTCAAGAGACACGCTCTGCTGAGCTCAACGCTTGTGCAGATGCACATGTGCGACGAAGTCAACACACGTGCTTGTGGAGAGAAAGAAAGGGACTCCCAGGCGTGTGGAGCGACGGGGAGAAAGAGCGGGCGCTGAGGAACACAGTTTCAAACAGACTGTCTCCACACAAACAGGCACCTGTCTGCAGGTATCCTAGATCTTGATTCTTGAACTTGAGGAAACACGCGTCTGAGCAAAACTCCCAAACGCTTCCAGGAAAGACACAGGCTCTCCCACAAGCACACAAGTGTTTGCCCTCAGCTATAGATCAGGGACAAGCCTGTGAAGAGCAACCAAAGAGCTCGTCCGTCTTTCCCTCAATAGATGGGAGTAGGCGCGCTTGCGGATGTGTGCGTGTGTGTGGCCACGCGTTTGCTTAGGCATCAGTGTGTGAAAAGGTAGGTGCTTTTCTCTAGCTGCGTGTGCGTGCACGTGGTGCTGGGTGCACATCCCTGGGTGCTCGTGGAAAGGTTTCTGCATGGTTTTCGCTGAGGAATCGTGTGTGTGCACATGGACAAAGAGAAGGCGCAGCAACCAGGTTCCAGCGCCGAAGAAGGCAAAAGGCGAGGTTTCCGGCGCTATCTCCTTCTCTCCCCAGAGCTAGTCGCGCAAAGCAAGCCGCTAAGCCGGCGACCGGCAAGAGAGCTACAACGAAGCATGCCGAACGGAGAAAATAGCAGCAGCTCATCTGTTCACACCTTGTTTCTGCCATGTGCTTGAACGCCAAGACGTTCGCGCTTCTGTGAGATGAAAGACGTCCTTCTGCATATGTGGTTGCTCACACCGGTGCACTTGTTAGTGTATCCATTCAGTCCTGGGCTGCGGGGCATTCAGAAGTGGCTCTGTGGAGACGTCTGCATAGAGGCAGCTGTCAGAACACGCACACTCGATTGTTCACCAAAACATATGCAGACGCGTCCTTAGCCTGTAGATTTGGATGCACAGAGTTCCCTGTGTTCGCAAGAGACAAGGGAATCGCGTCTGTGCGCACAGAAGCAATAGCGGACCGTTTCCCTCGGAGTGAACGCGAAAGAGCCGTCTATATACTCGCAGACACGCGAACGTGCCTCAATGCGGTCACAGAGGCAGCAGCTTTTGCACAGATGCTCCTGGTGATTCTGGCACTTTCCAGGCACACTCCTGAAAGTCGCGCACACTGCTGTTCACTCGCTAAACGACCTCTTGGGAAACACGTCTCCGGTCGACGGACCGCTCAGATTGCTTCTCGTGTAACTGTGAACTGTGTCAGCGCAGGGAATCCGTCTCTGTTGAGCAGATGTCAATCCTGCCTCGCTTTTGCTTTGTTGCCTCTACCAAGATGATTTCCCGTTTCTCTCTTCACTGGAGCAGGCAGACACAGCCAACGCACATCAAGTGTCAAGAGACACGCTCTGCTGAGCTCAACGCTTGTGCAGATGCACATGTGCGACGAAGTCAACACACGTGCTTGTGGAGAGAAAGAAAGGGACTCCCAGGCGTGTGGAGCGACGGGGAGAAAGAGCGGGCGCTGAGGAACACAGTTTCAAACAGACTGTCTCCACACAAACAGGCACCTGTCTGCAGGTATCCTAGATCTTGATTCTTGAACTTGAGGAAACACGCGTCTGAGCAAAACTCCCAAACGCTTCCAGGAAAGACACAGGCTCTCCCACAAGCACACAAGTGTTTGCCCTCAGCTATAGATCAGGGACAAGCCTGTGAAGAGCAACCAAAGAGCTCGTCCGTCTTTCCCTCAATAGATGGGAGTAGGCGCGCTTGCGGATGTGTGCGTGTGTGTGGCCACGCGTTTGCTTAGGCATCAGTGTGTGAAAAGGTAGGTGCTTTTCTCTAGCTGCGTGTGCGTGCACGTGGTGCTGGGTGCACATCCCTGGGTGCTCGTGGAAAGGTTTCTGCATGGTTTTCGCTGAGGAATCGTGTGTGTGCACATGGACAAAGAGAAGGCGCAGCAACCAGGTTCCAGCGCCAAAGAAGGCAAAAGGCGAGGTTTCCGGCGCTATCTCCTTCTCTCCCCAGAGCTAGTCGCGCAAAGCAAGCCGCTAAGCCGGCGACCGGCAAGAGAGCTACAACGAAGCATGCCGAACGGAGAAAATAGCAGCAGCTCATCTGTTCACACCTTGTTTCTGCCATGTGCTTGAACGCCAAGACGTTCGCGCTTCTGTGAGATGAAAGACGTCCTTCTGCATATGTGGTTGCTCACACCGGTGCACTTGTTAGTGTATCCATTCAGTCCTGGGCTGCGGGGCATTCAGAAGTGGCTCTGTGGAGACGTCTGCATAGAGGCAGCTGTCAGAACACGCACACTCGATTGTTCACCAAAACATATGCAGACGCGTCCTTAGCCTGTAGATTTGGATGCACAGAGTTCCCTGTGTTCGCAAGAGACAAGGGAATCGCGTCTGTGCGCACAGAAGCAATAGCGGACCGTTTCCCTCGGAGTGAACGCGAAAGAGCCGTCTATATACTCGCAGACACGCGAACGTGCCTCAATGCGGTCACAGAGGCAGCAGCTTTTGCACAGATGCTCCTGGTGATTCTGGCACTTTCCAGGCACACTCCTGAAAGTCGCGCACACTGCTGTTCACTCGCTAAACGACCTCTTGGGAAACACGTCTCCGGTCGACGGACCGCTCAGATTGCTTCTCGTGTAACTGTGAACTGTGTCAGCGCAGGGAATCCGTCTCTGTTGAGCAGATGTCAATCCTGCCTCGCTTTTGCTTTGTTGCCTCTACCAAGATGATTTCCCGTTTCTCTCTTCACTGGAGCAGGCAGACACAGCCAACGCACATCAAGTGTCAAGAGACACGCTCTGCTGAGCTCAACGCTTGTGCAGATGCACATGTGCGACGAAGTCAACACACGTGCTTGTGGAGAGAAAGAAAGGGACTCCCAGGCGTGTGGAGCGACGGGGAGAAAGAGCGGGCGCTGAGGAACACAGTTTCAAACAGACTGTCTCCACACAAACAGGCACCTGTCTGCAGGTATCCTAGATCTTGATTCTTGAACTTGAGGAAACACGCGTCTGAGCAAAACTCCCAAACGCTTCCAGGAAAGACACAGGCTCTCCCACAAGCACACAAGTGTTTGCCCTCAGCTATAGATCAGGGACAAGCCTGTGAAGAGCAACCAAAGAGCTCGTCCGTCTTTCCCTCAATAGATGGGAGTAGGCGCGCTTGCGGATGTGTGCGTGTGTGTGGCCACGCGTTTGCTTAGGCATCAGTGTGTGAAAAGGTAGGTGCTTTTCTCTAGCTGCGTGTGCGTGCACGTGGTGCTGGGTGCACATCCCTGGGTGCTCGTGGAAAGGTTTCTGCATGGTTTTCGCTGAGGAATCGTGTGTGTGCACATGGACAAAGAGAAGGCGCAGCAACCAGGTTCCAGCGCCGAAGAAGGCAAAAGGCGAGGTTTCCGGCGCTATCTCCTTCTCTCCCCAGAGCTAGTCGCGCAAAGCAAGCCGCTAAGCCGGCGACCGGCAAGAGAGCTACAACGAAGCATGCCGAACGGAGAAAATAGCAGCAGCTCATCTGTTCACACCTTGTTTCTGCCATGTGCTTGAACGCCAAGACGTTCGCGCTTCTGTGAGATGAAAGACGTCCTTCTGCATATGTGGTTGCTCACACCGGTGCACTTGTTAGTGTATCCATTCAGTCCTGGGCTGCGGGGCATTCAGAAGTGGCTCTGTGGAGACGTCTGCATAGAGGCAGCTGTCAGAACACGCACACTCGATTGTTCACCAAAACATATGCAGACGCGTCCTTAGCCTGTAGATTTGGATGCACAGAGTTCCCTGTGTTCGCAAGAGACAAGGGAATCGCGTCTGTGCGCACAGAAGCAATAGCGGACCGTTTCCCTCGGAGTGAACGCGAAAGAGCCGTCTATATACTCGCAGACACGCGAACGTGCCTCAATGCGGTCACAGAGGCAGCAGCTTTTGCACAGATGCTCCTGGTGATTCTGGCACTTTCCAGGCACACTCCTGAAAGTCGCGCACACTGCTGTTCACTCGCTAAACGACCTCTTGGGAAACACGTCTCCGGTCGACGGACCGCTCAGATTGCTTCTCGTGTAACTGTGAACTGTGTCAGCGCAGGGAATCCGTCTCTGTTGAGCAGATGTCAATCCTGCCTCGCTTTTGCTTTGTTGCCTCTACCAAGATGATTTCCCGTTTCTCTCTTCACTGGAGCAGGCAGACACAGCCAACGCACATCAAGTGTCAAGAGACACGCTCTGCTGAGCTCAACGCTTGTGCAGATGCACATGTGCGACGAAGTCAACACACGTGCTTGTGGAGAGAAAGAAAGGGACTCCCAGGCGTGTGGAGCGACGGGGAGAAAGAGCGGGCGCTGAGGAACACAGTTTCAAACAGACTGTCTCCACACAAACAGGCACCTGTCTGCAGGTATCCTAGATCTTGATTCTTGAACTTGAGGAAACACGCGTCTGAGCAAAACTCCCAAACGCTTCCAGGAAAGACACAGGCTCTCCCACAAGCACACAAGTGTTTGCCCTCAGCTATAGATCAGGGACAAGCCTGTGAAGAGCAACCAAAGAGCTCGTCCGTCTTTCCCTCAATAGATGGGAGTAGGCGCGCTTGCGGATGTGTGCGTGTGTGTGGCCACGCGTTTGCTTAGGCATCAGTGTGTGAAAAGGTAGGTGCTTTTCTCTAGCTGCGTGTGCGTGCACGTGGTGCTGGGTGCACATCCCTGGGTGCTCGTGGAAAGGTTTCTGCATGGTTTTCGCTGAGGAATCGTGTGTGTGCACATGGACAAAGAGAAGGCGCAGCAACCAGGTTCCAGCGCCGAAGAAGGCAAAAGGCGAGGTTTCCGGCGCTATCTCCTTCTCTCCCCAGAGCTAGTCGCGCAAAGCAAGCCGCTAAGCCGGCGACCGGCAAGAGAGCTACAACGAAGCATGCCGAACGGAGAAAATAGCAGCAGCTCATCTGTTCACACCTTGTTTCTGCCATGTGCTTGAACGCCAAGACGTTCGCGCTTCTGTGAGATGAAAGACGTCCTTCTGCATATGTGGTTGCTCACACCGGTGCACTTGTTAGTGTATCCATTCAGTCCTGGGCTGCGGGGCATTCAGAAGTGGCTCTGTGGAGACGTCTGCATAGAGGCAGCTGTCAGAACACGCACACTCGATTGTTCACCAAAACATATGCAGACGCGTCCTTAGCCTGTAGATTTGGATGCACAGAGTTCCCTGTGTTCGCAAGAGACAAGGGAATCGCGTCTGTGCGCACAGAAGCAATAGCGGACCGTTTCCCTCGGAGTGAACGCGAAAGAGCCGTCTATATACTCGCAGACACGCGAACGTGCCTCAATGCGGTCACAGAGGCAGCAGCTTTTGCACAGATGCTCCTGGTGATTCTGGCACTTTCCAGGCACACTCCTGAAAGTCGCGCACACTGCTGTTCACTCGCTAAACGACCTCTTGGGAAACACGTCTCCGGTCGACGGACCGCTCAGATTGCTTCTCGTGTAACTGTGAACTGTGTCAGCGCAGGGAATCCGTCTCTGTTGAGCAGATGTCAATCCTGCCTCGCTTTTGCTTTGTTGCCTCTACCAAGATGATTTCCCGTTTCTCTCTTCACTGGAGCAGGCAGACACAGCCAACGCACATCAAGTGTCAAGAGACACGCTCTGCTGAGCTCAACGCTTGTGCAGATGCACATGCGCGACGAAGTCAACACACGTGCTTGTGGAGAGAAAGAAAGGGACTCCCAGGCGTGTGGAGCGACGGGGAGAAAGAGCGGGCGCTGAGGAACACAGTTTCAAACAGACTGTCTCCACACAAACAGGCACCTGTCTGCAGGTATCCTAGATCTTGATTCTTGAACTTGAGGAAACACGCGTCTGAGCAAAACTCCCAAACGCTTCCAGGAAAGACACAGGCTCTCCCACAAGCACACAAGTGTTTGCCCTCAGCTATAGATCAGGGACAAGCCTGTGAAGAGCAACCAAAGAGCTCGTCCGTCTTTCCCTCAATAGATGGGAGTAGGCGCGCTTGCGGATGTGTGCGTGTGTGTGGCCACGCGTTTGCTTAGGCATCAGTGTGTGAAAAGGTAGGTGCTTTTCTCTAGCTGCGTGTGCGTGCACGTGGTGCTGGGTGCACATCCCTGGGTGCTCGTGGAAAGGTTTCTGCATGGTTTTCGCTGAGGAATCGTGTGTGTGCACATGGACAAAGAGAAGGCGCAGCAACCAGGTTCCAGCGCCGAAGAAGGCAAAAGGCGAGGTTTCCGGCGCTATCTCCTTCTCTCCCCAGAGCTAGTCGCGCAAAGCAAGCCGCTAAGCCGGCGACCGGCAAGAGAGCTACAACGAAGCATGCCGAACGGAGAAAATAGCAGCAGCTCATCTGTTCACACCTTGTTTCTGCCATGTGCTTGAACGCCAAGACGTTCGCGCTTCTGTGAGATGAAAGACGTCCTTCTGCATATGTGGTTGCTCACACCGGTGCACTTGTTAGTGTATCCATTCAGTCCTGGGCTGCGGGGCATTCAGAAGTGGCTCTGTGGAGACGTCTGCATAGAGGCAGCTGTCAGAACACGCACACTCGATTGTTCACCAAAACATATGCAGACGCGTCCTTAGCCTGTAGATTTGGATGCACAGAGTTCCCTGTGTTCGCAAGAGACAAGGGAATCGCGTCTGTGCGCACAGAAGCAATAGCGGACCGTTTCCCTCGGAGTGAACGCGAAAGAGCCGTCTATATACTCGCAGACACGCGAACGTGCCTCAATGCGGTCACAGAGGCAGCAGCTTTTGCACAGATGCTCCTGGTGATTCTGGCACTTTCCAGGCACACTCCTGAAAGTCGCGCACACTGCTGTTCACTCGCTAAACGACCTCTTGGGAAACACGTCTCCGGTCGACGGACCGCTCAGATTGCTTCTCGTGTAACTGTGAACTGTGTCAGCGCAGGGAATCCGTCTCTGTTGAGCAGATGTCAATCCTGCCTCGCTTTTGCTTTGTTGCCTCTACCAAGATGATTTCCCGTTTCTCTCTTCACTGGAGCAGGCAGACACAGCCAACGCACATCAAGTGTCAAGAGACACGCTCTGCTGAGCTCAACGCTTGTGCAGATGCACATGTGCGACGAAGTCAACACACGTGCTTGTGGAGAGAAAGAAAGGGACTCCCAGGCGTGTGGAGCGACGGGGAGAAAGAGCGGGCGCTGAGGAACACAGTTTCAAACAGACTGTCTCCACACAAACAGGCACCTGTCTGCAGGTATCCTAGATCTTGATTCTTGAACTTGAGGAAACACGCGTCTGAGCAAAACTCCCAAACGCTTCCAGGAAAGACACAGGCTCTCCCACAAGCACACAAGTGTTTGCCCTCAGCTATAGATCAGGGACAAGCCTGTGAAGAGCAACCAAAGAGCTCGTCCGTCTTTCCCTCAATAGATGGGAGTAGGCGCGCTTGCGGATGTGTGCGTGTGTGTGGCCACGCGTTTGCTTAGGCATCAGTGTGTGAAAAGGTAGGTGCTTTTCTCTAGCTGCGTGTGCGTGCACGTGGTGCTGGGTGCACATCCCTGGGTGCTCGTGGAAAGGTTTCTGCATGGTTTTCGCTGAGGAATCGTGTGTGTGCACATGGACAAAGAGAAGGCGCAGCAACCAGGTTCCAGCGCCGAAGAAGGCAAAAGGCGAGGTTTCCGGCGCTATCTCCTTCTCTCCCCAGAGCTAGTCGCGCAAAGCAAGCCGCTAAGCCGGCGACCGGCAAGAGAGCTACAACGAAGCATGCCGAACGGAGAAAATAGCAGCAGCTCATCTGTTCACACCTTGTTTCTGCCATGTGCTTGAACGCCAAGACGTTCGCGCTTCTGTGAGATGAAAGACGTCCTTCTGCATATGTGGTTGCTCACACCGGTGCACTTGTTAGTGTATCCATTCAGTCCTGGGCTGCGGGGCATTCAGAAGTGGCTCTGTGGAGACGTCTGCATAGAGGCAGCTGTCAGAACACGCACACTCGATTGTTCACCAAAACATATGCAGACGCGTCCTTAGCCTGTAGATTTGGATGCACAGAGTTCCCTGTGTTCGCAAGAGACAAGGGAATCGCGTCTGTGCGCACAGAAGCAATAGCGGACCGTTTCCCTCGGAGTGAACGCGAAAGAGCCGTCTATATACTCGCAGACACGCGAACGTGCCTCAATGCGGTCACAGAGGCAGCAGCTTTTGCACAGATGCTCCTGGTGATTCTGGCACTTTCCAGGCACACTCCTGAAAGTCGCGCACACTGCTGTTCACTCGCTAAACGACCTCTTGGGAAACACGTCTCCGGTCGACGGACCGCTCAGATTGCTTCTCGTGTAACTGTGAACTGTGTCAGCGCAGGGAATCCGTCTCTGTTGAGCAGATGTCAATCCTGCCTCGCTTTTGCTTTGTTGCCTCTACCAAGATGATTTCCCGTTTCTCTCTTCACTGGAGCAGGCAGACACAGCCAACGCACATCAAGTGTCAAGAGACACGCTCTGCTGAGCTCAACGCTTGTGCAGATGCACATGTGCGACGAAGTCAACACACGTGCTTGTGGAGAGAAAGAAAGGGACTCCCAGGCGTGTGGAGCGACGGGGAGAAAGAGCGGGCGCTGAGGAACACAGTTTCAAACAGACTGTCTCCACACAAACAGGCACCTGTCTGCAGGTATCCTAGATCTTGATTCTTGAACGTGAGGAAACACGCGTCTGAGCAAAACTCCCAAACGCTTCCAGGAAAGACACAGGCTCTCCCACAAGCACACAAGTGTTTGCCCTCAGCTATAGATCAGGGACAAGCCTGTGAAGAGCAACCAAAGAGCTCGTCCGTCTTTCCCTCAATAGATGGGAGTAGGCGCGCTTGCGGATGTGTGCGTGTGTGTGGCCACGCGTTTGCTTAGGCATCAGTGTGTGAAAAGGTAGGTGCTTTTCTCTAGCTGCGTGTGCGTGCACGTGGTGCTGGGTGCACATCCCTGGGTGCTCGTGGAAAGGTTTCTGCATGGTTTTCGCTGAGGAATCGTGTGTGTGCACATGGACAAAGAGAAGGCGCAGCAACCAGGTTCCAGCGCCGAAGAAGGCAAAAGGCGAGGTTTCCGGCGCTATCTCCTTCTCTCCCCAGAGCTAGTCGCGCAAAGCAAGCCGCTAAGCCGGCGACCGGCAAGAGAGCTACAACGAAGCATGCCGAACGGAGAAAATAGCAGCAGCTCATCTGTTCACACCTTGTTTCTGCCATGTGCTTGAACGCCAAGACGTTCGCGCTTCTGTGAGATGAAAGACGTCCTTCTGCATATGTGGTTGCTCACACCGGTGCACTTGTTAGTGTATCCATTCAGTCCTGGGCTGCGGGGCATTCAGAAGTGGCTCTGTGGAGACGTCTGCATAGAGGCAGCTGTCAGAACACGCACACTCGATTGTTCACCAAAACATATGCAGACGCGTCCTTAGCCTGTAGATTTGGATGCACAGAGTTCCCTGTGTTCGCAAGAGACAAGGGAATCGCGTCTGTGCGCACAGAAGCAATAGCGGACCGTTTCCCTCGGAGTGAACGCGAAAGAGCCGTCTATATACTCGCAGACACGCGAACGTGCCTCAATGCGGTCACAGAGGCAGCAGCTTTTGCACAGATGCTCCTGGTGATTCTGGCACTTTCCAGGCACACTCCTGAAAGTCGCGCACACTGCTGTTCACTCGCTAAACGACCTCTTGGGAAACACGTCTCCGGTCGACGGACCGCTCAGATTGCTTCTCGTGTAACTGTGAACTGTGTCAGCGCAGGGAATCCGTCTCTGTTGAGCAGATGTCAATCCTGCCTCGCTTTTGCTTTGTTGCCTCTACCAAGATGATTTCCCGTTTCTCTCTTCACTGGAGCAGGCAGACACAGCCAACGCACATCAAGTGTCAAGAGACACGCTCTGCTGAGCTCAACGCTTGTGCAGATGCACATGTGCGACGAAGTCAACACACGTGCTTGTGGAGAGAAAGAAAGGGACTCCCAGGCGTGTGGAGCGACGGGGAGAAAGAGCGGGCGCTGAGGAACACAGTTTCAAACAGACTGTCTCCACACAAACAGGCACCTGTCTGCAGGTATCCTAGATCTTGATTCTTGAACTTGAGGAAACACGCGTCTGAGCAAAACTCCCAAACGCTTCCAGGAAAGACACAGGCTCTCCCACAAGCACACAAGTGTTTGCCCTCAGCTATAGATCAGGGACAAGCCTGTGAAGAGCAACCAAAGAGCTCGTCCGTCTTTCCCTCAATAGATGGGAGTAGGCGCGCTTGCGGATGTGTGCGTGTGTGTGGCCACGCGTTTGCTTAGGCATCAGTGTGTGAAAAGGTAGGTGCTTTTCTCTAGCTGCGTGTGCGTGCACGTGGTGCTGGGTGCACATCCCTGGGTGCTCGTGGAAAGGTTTCTGCATGGTTTTCGCTGAGGAATCGTGTGTGTGCACATGGACAAAGAGAAGGCGCAGCAACCAGGTTCCAGCGCCGAAGAAGGCAAAAGGCGAGGTTTCCGGCGCTATCTCCTTCTCTCCCCAGAGCTAGTCGCGCAAAGCAAGCCGCTAAGCCGGCGACCGGCAAGAGAGCTACAACGAAGCATGCCGAACGGAGAAAATAGCAGCAGCTCATCTGTTCACACCTTGTTTCTGCCATGTGCTTGAACGCCAAGACGTTCGCGCTTCTGTGAGATGAAAGACGTCCTTCTGCATATGTGGTTGCTCACACCGGTGCACTTGTTAGTGTATCCATTCAGTCCTGGGCTGCGGGGCATTCAGAAGTGGCTCTGTGGAGACGTCTGCATAGAGGCAGCTGTCAGAACACGCACACTCGATTGTTCACCAAAACATATGCAGACGCGTCCTTAGCCTGTAGATTTGGATGCACAGAGTTCCCTGTGTTCGCAAGAGACAAGGGAATCGCGTCTGTGCGCACAGAAGCAATAGCGGACCGTTTCCCTCGGAGTGAACGCGAAAGAGCCGTCTATATACTCGCAGACACGCGAACGTGCCTCAATGCGGTCACAGAGGCAGCAGCTTTTGCACAGATGCTCCTGGTGATTCTGGCACTTTCCAGGCACACTCCTGAAAGTCGCGCACACTGCTGTTCACTCGCTAAACGACCTCTTGGGAAACACGTCTCCGGTCGACGGACCGCTCAGATTGCTTCTCGTGTAACTGTGAACTGTGTCAGCGCAGGGAATCCGTCTCTGTTGAGCAGATGTCAATCCTGCCTCGCTTTTGCTTTGTTGCCTCTACCAAGATGATTTCCCGTTTCTCTCTTCACTGGAGCAGGCAGACACAGCCAACGCACATCAAGTGTCAAGAGACACGCTCTGCTGAGCTCAACGCTTGTGCAGATGCACATGTGCGACGAAGTCAACACACGTGCTTGTGGAGAGAAAGAAAGGGACTCCCAGGCGTGTGGAGCGACGGGGAGAAAGAGCGGGCGCTGAGGAACACAGTTTCAAACAGACTGTCTCCACACAAACAGGCACCTGTCTGCAGGTATCCTAGATCTTGATTCTTGAACTTGAGGAAACACGCGTCTGAGCAAAACTCCCAAACGCTTCCAGGAAAGACACAGGCTCTCCCACAAGCACACAAGTGTTTGCCCTCAGCTATAGATCAGGGACAAGCCTGTGAAGAGCAACCAAAGAGCTCGTCCGTCTTTCCCTCAATAGATGGGAGTAGGCGCGCTTGCGGATGTGTGCGTGTGTGTGGCCACGCGTTTGCTTAGGCATCAGTGTGTGAAAAGGTAGGTGCTTTTCTCTAGCTGCGTGTGCGTGCACGTGGTGCTGGGTGCACATCCCTGGGTGCTCGTGGAAAGGTTTCTGCATGGTTTTCGCTGAGGAATCGTGTGTGTGCACATGGACAAAGAGAAGGCGCAGCAACCAGGTTCCAGCGCCGAAGAAGGCAAAAGGCGAGGTTTCCGGCGCTATCTCCTTCTCTCCCCAGAGCTAGTCGCGCAAAGCAAGCCGCTAAGCCGGCGACCGGCAAGAGAGCTACAACGAAGCATGCCGAACGGAGAAAATAGCAGCAGCTCATCTGTTCACACCTTGTTTCTGCCATGTGCTTGAACGCCAAGACGTTCGCGCTTCTGTGAGATGAAAGACGTCCTTCTGCATATGTGGTTGCTCACACCGGTGCACTTGTTAGTGTATCCATTCAGTCCTGGGCTGCGGGGCATTCAGAAGTGGCTCTGTGGAGACGTCTGCATAGAGGCAGCTGTCAGAACACGCACACTCGATTGTTCACCAAAACATATGCAGACGCGTCCTTAGCCTGTAGATTTGGATGCACAGAGTTCCCTGTGTTCGCAAGAGACAAGGGAATCGCGTCTGTGCGCACAGAAGCAATAGCGGACCGTTTCCCTCGGAGTGAACGCGAAAGAGCCGTCTATATACTCGCAGACACGCGAACGTGCCTCAATGCGGTCACAGAGGCAGCAGCTTTTGCACAGATGCTCCTGGTGATTCTGGCACTTTCCAGGCACACTCCTGAAAGTCGCGCACACTGCTGTTCACTCGCTAAACGACCTCTTGGGAAACACGTCTCCGGTCGACGGACCGCTCAGATTGCTTCTCGTGTAACTGTGAACTGTGTCAGCGCAGGGAATCCGTCTCTGTTGAGCAGATGTCAATCCTGCCTCGCTTTTGCTTTGTTGCCTCTACCAAGATGATTTCCCGTTTCTCTCTTCACTGGAGCAGGCAGACACAGCCAACGCACATCAAGTGTCAAGAGACACGCTCTGCTGAGCTCAACGCTTGTGCAGATGCACATGCGCGACGAAGTCAACACACGTGCTTGTGGAGAGAAAGAAAGGGACTCCCAGGCGTGTGGAGCGACGGGGAGAAAGAGCGGGCGCTGAGGAACACAGTTTCAAACAGACTGTCTCCACACAAACAGGCACCTGTCTGCAGGTATCCTAGATCTTGATTCTTGAACTTGAGGAAACACGCGTCTGAGCAAAACTCCCAAACGCTTCCAGGAAAGACACAGGCTCTCCCACAAGCACACAAGTGTTTGCCCTCAGCTATAGATCAGGGACAAGCCTGTGAAGAGCAACCAAAGAGCTCGTCCGTCTTTCCCTCAATAGATGGGAGTAGGCGCGCTTGCGGATGTGTGCGTGTGTGTGGCCACGCGTTTGCTTAGGCATCAGTGTGTGAAAAGGTAGGTGCTTTTCTCTAGCTGCGTGTGCGTGCACGTGGTGCTGGGTGCACATCCCTGGGTGCTCGTGGAAAGGTTTCTGCATGGTTTTCGCTGAGGAATCGTGTGTGTGCACATGGACAAAGAGAAGGCGCAGCAACCAGGTTCCAGCGCCGAAGAAGGCAAAAGGCGAGGTTTCCGGCGCTATCTCCTTCTCTCCCCAGAGCTAGTCGCGCAAAGCAAGCCGCTAAGCCGGCGACCGGCAAGAGAGCTACAACGAAGCATGCCGAACGGAGAAAATAGCAGCAGCTCATCTGTTCACACCTTGTTTCTGCCATGTGCTTGAACGCCAAGACGTTCGCGCTTCTGTGAGATGAAAGACGTCCTTCTGCATATGTGGTTGCTCACACCGGTGCACTTGTTAGTGTATCCATTCAGTCCTGGGCTGCGGGGCATTCAGAAGTGGCTCTGTGGAGACGTCTGCATAGAGGCAGCTGTCAGAACACGCACACTCGATTGTTCACCAAAACATATGCAGACGCGTCCTTAGCCTGTAGATTTGGATGCACAGAGTTCCCTGTGTTCGCAAGAGACAAGGGAATCGCGTCTGTGCGCACAGAAGCAATAGCGGACCGTTTCCCTCGGAGTGAACGCGAAAGAGCCGTCTATATACTCGCAGACACGCGAACGTGCCTCAATGCGGTCACAGAGGCAGCAGCTTTTGCACAGATGCTCCTGGTGATTCTGGCACTTTCCAGGCACACTCCTGAAAGTCGCGCACACTGCTGTTCACTCGCTAAACGACCTCTTGGGAAACACGTCTCCGGTCGACGGACCGCTCAGATTGCTTCTCGTGTAACTGTGAACTGTGTCAGCGCAGGGAATCCGTCTCTGTTGAGCAGATGTCAATCCTGCCTCGCTTTTGCTTTGTTGCCTCTACCAAGATGATTTCCCGTTTCTCTCTTCACTGGAGCAGGCAGACACAGCCAACGCACATCAAGTGTCAAGAGACACGCTCTGCTGAGCTCAACGCTTGTGCAGATGCACATGCGCGACGAAGTCAACACACGTGCTTGTGGAGAGAAAGAAAGGGACTCCCAGGCGTGTGGAGCGACGGGGAGAAAGAGCGGGCGCTGAGGAACACAGTTTCAAACAGACTGTCTCCACACAAACAGGCACCTGTCTGCAGGTATCCTAGATCTTGATTCTTGAACGTGAGGAAACACGCGTCTGAGCAAAACTCCCAAACGCTTCCAGGAAAGACACAGGCTCTCCCACAAGCACACAAGTGTTTGCCCTCAGCTATAGATCAGGGACAAGCCTGTGAAGAGCAACCAAAGAGCTCGTCCGTCTTTCCCTCAATAGATGGGAGTAGGCGCGCTTGCGGATGTGTGCGTGTGTGTGGCCACGCGTTTGCTTAGGCATCAGTGTGTGAAAAGGTAGGTGCTTTTCTCTAGCTGCGTGTGCGTGCACGTGGTGCTGGGTGCACATCCCTGGGTGCTCGTGGAAAGGTTTCTGCATGGTTTTCGCTGAGGAATCGTGTGTGTGCACATGGACAAAGAGAAGGCGCAGCAACCAGGTTCCAGCGCCGAAGAAGGCAAAAGGCGAGGTTTCCGGCGCTATCTCCTTCTCTCCCCAGAGCTAGTCGCGCAAAGCAAGCCGCTAAGCCGGCGACCGGCAAGAGAGCTACAACGAAGCATGCCGAACGGAGAAAATAGCAGCAGCTCATCTGTTCACACCTTGTTTCTGCCATGTGCTTGAACGCCAAGACGTTCGCGCTTCTGTGAGATGAAAGACGTCCTTCTGCATATGTGGTTGCTCACACCGGTGCACTTGTTAGTGTATCCATTCAGTCCTGGGCTGCGGGGCATTCAGAAGTGGCTCTGTGGAGACGTCTGCATAGAGGCAGCTGTCAGAACACGCACACTCGATTGTTCACCAAAACATATGCAGACGCGTCCTTAGCCTGTAGATTTGGATGCACAGAGTTCCCTGTGTTCGCAAGAGACAAGGGAATCGCGTCTGTGCGCACAGAAGCAATAGCGGACCGTTTCCCTCGGAGTGAACGCGAAAGAGCCGTCTATATACTCGCAGACACGCGAACGTGCCTCAATGCGGTCACAGAGGCAGCAGCTTTTGCACAGATGCTCCTGGTGATTCTGGCACTTTCCAGGCACACTCCTGAAAGTCGCGCACACTGCTGTTCACTCGCTAAACGACCTCTTGGGAAACACGTCTCCGGTCGACGGACCGCTCAGATTGCTTCTCGTGTAACTGTGAACTGTGTCAGCGCAGGGAATCCGTCTCTGTTGAGCAGATGTCAATCCTGCCTCGCTTTTGCTTTGTTGTCTCTACCAAGATGATTTCCCGTTTCTCTCTTCACTGGAGCAGGCAGACACAGCCAACGCACATCAAGTGTCAAGAGACACGCTCTGCTGAGCTCAACGCTTGTGCAGATGCACATGTGCGACGAAGTCAACACACGTGCTTGTGGAGAGAAAGAAAGGGACTCCCAGGCGTGTGGAGCGACGGGGAGAAAGAGCGGGCGCTGAGGAACACAGTTTCAAACAGACTGTCTCCACACAAACAGGCACCTGTCTGCAGGTATCCTAGATCTTGATTCTTGAACTTGAGGAAACACGCGTCTGAGCAAAACTCCCAAACGCTTCCAGGAAAGACACAGGCTCTCCCACAAGCACACAAGTGTTTGCCCTCAGCTATAGATCAGGGACAAGCCTGTGAAGAGCAACCAAAGAGCTCGTCCGTCTTTCCCTCAATAGATGGGAGTAGGCGCGCTTGCGGATGTGTGCGTGTGTGTGGCCACGCGTTTGCTTAGGCATCAGTGTGTGAAAAGGTAGGTGCTTTTCTCTAGCTGCGTGTGCGTGCACGTGGTGCTGGGTGCACATCCCTGGGTGCTCGTGGAAAGGTTTCTGCATGGTTTTCGCTGAGGAATCGTGTGTGTGCACATGGACAAAGAGAAGGCGCAGCAACCAGGTTCCAGCGCCGAAGAAGGCAAAAGGCGAGGTTTCCGGCGCTATCTCCTTCTCTCCCCAGAGCTAGTCGCGCAAAGCAAGCCGCTAAGCCGGCGACCGGCAAGAGAGCTACAACGAAGCATGCCGAACGGAGAAAATAGCAGCAGCTCATCTGTTCACACCTTGTTTCTGCCATGTGCTTGAACGCCAAGACGTTCGCGCTTCTGTGAGATGAAAGACGTCCTTCTGCATATGTGGTTGCTCACACCGGTGCACTTGTTAGTGTATCCATTCAGTCCTGGGCTGCGGGGCATTCAGAAGTGGCTCTGTGGAGACGTCTGCATAGAGGCAGCTGTCAGAACACGCACACTCGATTGTTCACCAAAACATATGCAGACGCGTCCTTAGCCTGTAGATTTGGATGCACAGAGTTCCCTGTGTTCGCAAGAGACAAGGGAATCGCGTCTGTGCGCACAGAAGCAATAGCGGACCGTTTCCCTCGGAGTGAACGCGAAAGAGCCGTCTATATACTCGCAGACACGCGAACGTGCCTCAATGCGGTCACAGAGGCAGCAGCTTTTGCACAGATGCTCCTGGTGATTCTGGCACTTTCCAGGCACACTCCTGAAAGTCGCGCACACTGCTGTTCACTCGCTAAACGACCTCTTGGGAAACACGTCTCCGGTCGACGGACCGCTCAGATTGCTTCTCGTGTAACTGTGAACTGTGTCAGCGCAGGGAATCCGTCTCTGTTGAGCAGATGTCAATCCTGCCTCGCTTTTGCTTTGTTGCCTCTACCAAGATGATTTCCCGTTTCTCTCTTCACTGGAGCAGGCAGACACAGCCAACGCACATCAAGTGTCAAGAGACACGCTCTGCTGAGCTCAACGCTTGTGCAGATGCACATGTGCGACGAAGTCAACACACGTGCTTGTGGAGAGAAAGAAAGGGACTCCCAGGCGTGTGGAGCGACGGGGAGAAAGAGCGGGCGCTGAGGAACACAGTTTCAAACAGACTGTCTCCACACAAACAGGCACCTGTCTGCAGGTATCCTAGATCTTGATTCTTGAACGTGAGGAAACACGCGTCTGAGCAAAACTCCCAAACGCTTCCAGGAAAGACACAGGCTCTCCCACAAGCACACAAGTGTTTGCCCTCAGCTATAGATCAGGGACAAGCCTGTGAAGAGCAACCAAAGAGCTCGTCCGTCTTTCCCTCAATAGATGGGAGTAGGCGCGCTTGCGGATGTGTGCGTGTGTGTGGCCACGCGTTTGCTTAGGCATCAGTGTGTGAAAAGGTAGGTGCTTTTCTCTAGCTGCGTGTGCGTGCACGTGGTGCTGGGTGCACATCCCTGGGTGCTCGTGGAAAGGTTTCTGCATGGTTTTCGCTGAGGAATCGTGTGTGTGCACATGGACAAAGAGAAGGCGCAGCAACCAGGTTCCAGCGCCGAAGAAGGCAAAAGGCGAGGTTTCCGGCGCTATCTCCTTCTCTCCCCAGAGCTAGTCGCGCAAAGCAAGCCGCTAAGCCGGCGACCGGCAAGAGAGCTACAACGAAGCATGCCGAACGGAGAAAATAGCAGCAGCTCATCTGTTCACACCTTGTTTCTGCCATGTGCTTGAACGCCAAGACGTTCGCGCTTCTGTGAGATGAAAGACGTCCTTCTGCATATGTGGTTGCTCACACCGGTGCACTTGTTAGTGTATCCATTCAGTCCTGGGCTGCGGGGCATTCAGAAGTGGCTCTGTGGAGACGTCTGCATAGAGGCAGCTGTCAGAACACGCACACTCGATTGTTCACCAAAACATATGCAGACGCGTCCTTAGCCTGTAGATTTGGATGCACAGAGTTCCCTGTGTTCGCAAGAGACAAGGGAATCGCGTCTGTGCGCACAGAAGCAATAGCGGACCGTTTCCCTCGGAGTGAACGCGAAAGAGCCGTCTATATACTCGCAGACACGCGAACGTGCCTCAATGCGGTCACAGAGGCAGCAGCTTTTGCACAGATGCTCCTGGTGATTCTGGCACTTTCCAGGCACACTCCTGAAAGTCGCGCACACTGCTGTTCACTCGCTAAACGACCTCTTGGGAAACACGTCTCCGGTCGACGGACCGCTCAGATTGCTTCTCGTGTAACTGTGAACTGTGTCAGCGCAGGGAATCCGTCTCTGTTGAGCAGATGTCAATCCTGCCTCGCTTTTGCTTTGTTGCCTCTACCAAGATGATTTCCCGTTTCTCTCTTCACTGGAGCAGGCAGACACAGCCAACGCACATCAAGTGTCAAGAGACACGCTCTGCTGAGCTCAACGCTTGTGCAGATGCACATGTGCGACGAAGTCAACACACGTGCTTGTGGAGAGAAAGAAAGGGACTCCCAGGCGTGTGGAGCGACGGGGAGAAAGAGCGGGCGCTGAGGAACACAGTTTCAAACAGACTGTCTCCACACAAACAGGCACCTGTCTGCAGGTATCCTAGATCTTGATTCTTGAACTTGAGGAAACACGCGTCTGAGCAAAACTCCCAAACGCTTCCAGGAAAGACACAGGCTCTCCCACAAGCACACAAGTGTTTGCCCTCAGCTATAGATCAGGGACAAGCCTGTGAAGAGCAACCAAAGAGCTCGTCCGTCTTTCCCTCAATAGATGGGAGTAGGCGCGCTTGCGGATGTGTGCGTGTGTGTGGCCACGCGTTTGCTTAGGCATCAGTGTGTGAAAAGGTAGGTGCTTTTCTCTAGCTGCGTGTGCGTGCACGTGGTGCTGGGTGCACATCCCTGGGTGCTCGTGGAAAGGTTTCTGCATGGTTTTCGCTGAGGAATCGTGTGTGTGCACATGGACAAAGAGAAGGCGCAGCAACCAGGTTCCAGCGCCGAAGAAGGCAAAAGGCGAGGTTTCCGGCGCTATCTCCTTCTCTCCCCAGAGCTAGTCGCGCAAAGCAAGCCGCTAAGCCGGCGACCGGCAAGAGAGCTACAACGAAGCATGCCGAACGGAGAAAATAGCAGCAGCTCATCTGTTCACACCTTGTTTCTGCCATGTGCTTGAACGCCAAGACGTTCGCGCTTCTGTGAGATGAAAGACGTCCTTCTGCATATGTGGTTGCTCACACCGGTGCACTTGTTAGTGTGTCCATTCAGTCCTGGGCTGCGGGGCATTCAGAAGTGGCTCTGTGGAGACGTCTGCATAGAGGCAGCTGTCAGAACACGCACACTCGATTGTTCACCAAAACATATGCAGACGCGTCCTTAGCCTGTAGATTTGGATGCACAGAGTTCCCTGTGTTCGCAAGAGACAAGGGAATCGCGTCTGTGCGCACAGAAGCAATAGCGGACCGTTTCCCTCGGAGTGAACGCGAAAGAGCCGTCTATATACTCGCAGACACGCGAACGTGCCTCAATGCGGTCACAGAGGCAGCAGCTTTTGCACAGATGCTCCTGGTGATTCTGGCACTTTCCAGGCACACTCCTGAAAGTCGCGCACACTGCTGTTCACTCGCTAAACGACCTCTTGGGAAACACGTCTCCGGTCGACGGACCGCTCAGATTGCTTCTCGTGTAACTGTGAACTGTGTCAGCGCAGGGAATCCGTCTCTGTTGAGCAGATGTCAATCCTGCCTCGCTTTTGCTTTGTTGCCTCTACCAAGATGATTTCCCGTTTCTCTCTTCACTGGAGCAGGCAGACACAGCCAACGCACATCAAGTGTCAAGAGACACGCTCTGCTGAGCTCAACGCTTGTGCAGATGCACATGTGCGACGAAGTCAACACACGTGCTTGTGGAGAGAAAGAAAGGGACTCCCAGGCGTGTGGAGCGACGGGGAGAAAGAGCGGGCGCTGAGGAACACAGTTTCAAACAGACTGTCTCCACACAAACAGGCACCTGTCTGCAGGTATCCTAGATCTTGATTCTTGAACTTGAGGAAACACGCGTCTGAGCAAAACTCCCAAACGCTTCCAGGAAAGACACAGGCTCTCCCACAAGCACACAAGTGTTTGCCCTCAGCTATAGATCAGGGACAAGCCTGTGAAGAGCAACCAAAGAGCTCGTCCGTCTTTCCCTCAATAGATGGGAGTAGGCGCGCTTGCGGATGTGTGCGTGTGTGTGGCCACGCGTTTGCTTAGGCATCAGTGTGTGAAAAGGTAGGTGCTTTTCTCTAGCTGCGTGTGCGTGCACGTGGTGCTGGGTGCACATCCCTGGGTGCTCGTGGAAAGGTTTCTGCATGGTTTTCGCTGAGGAATCGTGTGTGTGCACATGGACAAAGAGAAGGCGCAGCAACCAGGTTCCAGCGCCGAAGAAGGCAAAAGGCGAGGTTTCCGGCGCTATCTCCTTCTCTCCCCAGAGCTAGTCGCGCAAAGCAAGCCGCTAAGCCGGCGACCGGCAAGAGAGCTACAACGAAGCATGCCGAACGGAGAAAATAGCAGCAGCTCATCTGTTCACACCTTGTTTCTGCCATGTGCTTGAACGCCAAGACGTTCGCGCTTCTGTGAGATGAAAGACGTCCTTCTGCATATGTGGTTGCTCACACCGGTGCACTTGTTAGTGTGTCCATTCAGTCCTGGGCTGCGGGGCATTCAGAAGTGGCTCTGTGGAGACGTCTGCATAGAGGCAGCTGTCAGAACACGCACACTCGATTGTTCACCAAAACATATGCAGACGCGTCCTTAGCCTGTAGATTTGGATGCACAGAGTTCCCTGTGTTCGCAAGAGACAAGGGAATCGCGTCTGTGCGCACAGAAGCAATAGCGGACCGTTTCCCTCGGAGTGAACGCGAAAGAGCCGTCTATATACTCGCAGACACGCGAACGTGCCTCAATGCGGTCACAGAGGCAGCAGCTTTTGCACAGATGCTCCTGGTGATTCTGGCACTTTCCAGGCACACTCCTGAAAGTCGCGCACACTGCTGTTCACTCGCTAAACGACCTCTTGGGAAACACGTCTCCGGTCGACGGACCGCTCAGATTGCTTCTCGTGTAACTGTGAACTGTGTCAGCGCAGGGAATCCGTCTCTGTTGAGCAGATGTCAATCCTGCCTCGCTTTTGCTTTGTTGCCTCTACCAAGATGATTTCCCGTTTCTCTCTTCACTGGAGCAGGCAGACACAGCCAACGCACATCAAGTGTCAAGAGACACGCTCTGCTGAGCTCAACGCTTGTGCAGATGCACATGTGCGACGAAGTCAACACACGTGCTTGTGGAGAGAAAGAAAGGGACTCCCAGGCGTGTGGAGCGACGGGGAGAAAGAGCGGGCGCTGAGGAACACAGTTTCAAACAGACTGTCTCCACACAAACAGGCACCTGTCTGCAGGTATCCTAGATCTTGATTCTTGAACTTGAGGAAACACGCGTCTGAGCAAAACTCCCAAACGCTTCCAGGAAAGACACAGGCTCTCCCACAAGCACACAAGTGTTTGCCCTCAGCTATAGATCAGGGACAAGCCTGTGAAGAGCAACCAAAGAGCTCGTCCGTCTTTCCCTCAATAGATGGGAGTAGGCGCGCTTGCGGATGTGTGCGTGTGTGTGGCCACGCGTTTGCTTAGGCATCAGTGTGTGAAAAGGTAGGTGCTTTTCTCTAGCTGCGTGTGCGTGCACGTGGTGCTGGGTGCACATCCCTGGGTGCTCGTGGAAAGGTTTCTGCATGGTTTTCGCTGAGGAATCGTGTGTGTGCACATGGACAAAGAGAAGGCGCAGCAACCAGGTTCCAGCGCCGAAGAAGGCAAAAGGCGAGGTTTCCGGCGCTATCTCCTTCTCTCCCCAGAGCTAGTCGCGCAAAGCAAGCCGCTAAGCCGGCGACCGGCAAGAGAGCTACAACGAAGCATGCCGAACGGAGAAAATAGCAGCAGCTCATCTGTTCACACCTTGTTTCTGCCATGTGCTTGAACGCCAAGACGTTCGCGCTTCTGTGAGATGAAAGACGTCCTTCTGCATATGTGGTTGCTCACACCGGTGCACTTGTTAGTGTATCCATTCAGTCCTGGGCTGCGGGGCATTCAGAAGTGGCTCTGTGGAGACGTCTGCATAGAGGCAGCTGTCAGAACACGCACACTCGATTGTTCACCAAAACATATGCAGACGCGTCCTTAGCCTGTAGATTTGGATGCACAGAGTTCCCTGTGTTCGCAAGAGACAAGGGAATCGCGTCTGTGCGCACAGAAGCAATAGCGGACCGTTTCCCTCGGAGTGAACGCGAAAGAGCCGTCTATATACTCGCAGACACGCGAACGTGCCTCAATGCGGTCACAGAGGCAGCAGCTTTTGCACAGATGCTCCTGGTGATTCTGGCACTTTCCAGGCACACTCCTGAAAGTCGCGCACACTGCTGTTCACTCGCTAAACGACCTCTTGGGAAACACGTCTCCGGTCGACGGACCGCTCAGATTGCTTCTCGTGTAACTGTGAACTGTGTCAGCGCAGGGAATCCGTCTCTGTTGAGCAGATGTCAATCCTGCCTCGCTTTTGCTTTGTTGCCTCTACCAAGATGATTTCCCGTTTCTCTCTTCACTGGAGCAGGCAGACACAGCCAACGCACATCAAGTGTCAAGAGACACGCTCTGCTGAGCTCAACGCTTGTGCAGATGCACATGTGCGACGAAGTCAACACACGTGCTTGTGGAGAGAAAGAAAGGGACTCCCAGGCGTGTGGAGCGACGGGGAGAAAGAGCGGGCGCTGAGGAACACAGTTTCAAACAGACTGTCTCCACACAAACAGGCACCTGTCTGCAGGTATCCTAGATCTTGATTCTTGAACTTGAGGAAACACGCGTCTGAGCAAAACTCCCAAACGCTTCCAGGAAAGACACAGGCTCTCCCACAAGCACACAAGTGTTTGCCCTCAGCTATAGATCAGGGACAAGCCTGTGAAGAGCAACCAAAGAGCTCGCCCGTCTTTCCCTCAATAGATGGGAGTAGGCGCGCTTGCGGATGTGTGCGTGTGTGTGGCCACGCGTTTGCTTAGGCATCAGTGTGTGAAAAGGTAGGTGCTTTTCTCTAGCTGCGTGTGCGTGCACGTGGTGCTGGGTGCACATCCCTGGGTGCTCGTGGAAAGGTTTCTGCATGGTTTTCGCTGAGGAATCGTGTGTGTGCACATGGACAAAGAGAAGGCGCAGCAACCAGGTTCCAGCGCCGAAGAAGGCAAAAGGCGAGGTTTCCGGCGCTATCTCCTTCTCTCCCCAGAGCTAGTCGCGCAAAGCAAGCCGCTAAGCCGGCGACCGGCAAGAGAGCTACAACGAAGCATGCCGAACGGAGAAAATAGCAGCAGCTCATCTGTTCACACCTTGTTTCTGCCATGTGCTTGAACGCCAAGACGTTCGCGCTTCTGTGAGATGAAAGACGTCCTTCTGCATATGTGGTTGCTCACACCGGTGCACTTGTTAGTGTGTCCATTCAGTCCTGGGCTGCGGGGCATTCAGAAGTGGCTCTGTGGAGACGTCTGCATAGAGGCAGCTGTCAGAACACGCACACTCGATTGTTCACCAAAACATATGCAGACGCGTCCTTAGCCTGTAGATTTGGATGCACAGAGTTCCCTGTGTTCGCAAGAGACAAGGGAATCGCGTCTGTGCGCACAGAAGCAATAGCGGACCGTTTCCCTCGGAGTGAACGCGAAAGAGCCGTCTATATACTCGCAGACACGCGAACGTGCCTCAATGCGGTCACAGAGGCAGCAGCTTTTGCACAGATGCTCCTGGTGATTCTGGCACTTTCCAGGCACACTCCTGAAAGTCGCGCACACTGCTGTTCACTCGCTAAACGACCTCTTGGGAAACACGTCTCCGGTCGACGGACCGCTCAGATTGCTTCTCGTGTAACTGTGAACTGTGTCAGCGCAGGGAATCCGTCTCTGTTGAGCAGATGTCAATCCTGCCTCGCTTTTGCTTTGTTGCCTCTACCAAGATGATTTCCCGTTTCTCTCTTCACTGGAGCAGGCAGACACAGCCAACGCACATCAAGTGTCAAGAGACACGCTCTGCTGAGCTCAACGCTTGTGCAGATGCACATGTGCGACGAAGTCAACACACGTGCTTGTGGAGAGAAAGAAAGGGACTCCCAGGCGTGTGGAGCGACGGGGAGAAAGAGCGGGCGCTGAGGAACACAGTTTCAAACAGACTGTCTCCACACAAACAGGCACCTGTCTGCAGGTATCCTAGATCTTGATTCTTGAACTTGAGGAAACACGCGTCTGAGCAAAACTCCCAAACGCTTCCAGGAAAGACACAGGCTCTCCCACAAGCACACAAGTGTTTGCCCTCAGCTATAGATCAGGGACAAGCCTGTGAAGAGCAACCAAAGAGCTCGTCCGTCTTTCCCTCAATAGATGGGAGTAGGCGCGCTTGCGGATGTGTGCGTGTGTGTGGCCACGCGTTTGCTTAGGCATCAGTGTGTGAAAAGGTAGGTGCTTTTCTCTAGCTGCGTGTGCGTGCACGTGGTGCTGGGTGCACATCCCTGGGTGCTCGTGGAAAGGTTTCTGCATGGTTTTCGCTGAGGAATCGTGTGTGTGCACATGGACAAAGAGAAGGCGCAGCAACCAGGTTCCAGCGCCGAAGAAGGCAAAAGGCGAGGTTTCCGGCGCTATCTCCTTCTCTCCCCAGAGCTAGTCGCGCAAAGCAAGCCGCTAAGCCGGCGACCGGCAAGAGAGCTACAACGAAGCATGCCGAACGGAGAAAATAGCAGCAGCTCATCTGTTCACACCTTGTTTCTGCCATGTGCTTGAACGCCAAGACGTTCGCGCTTCTGTGAGATGAAAGACGTCCTTCTGCATATGTGGTTGCTCACACCGGTGCACTTGTTAGTGTATCCATTCAGTCCTGGGCTGCGGGGCATTCAGAAGTGGCTCTGTGGAGACGTCTGCATAGAGGCAGCTGTCAGAACACGCACACTCGATTGTTCACCAAAACATATGCAGACGCGTCCTTAGCCTGTAGATTTGGATGCACAGAGTTCCCTGTGTTCGCAAGAGACAAGGGAATCGCGTCTGTGCGCACAGAAGCAATAGCGGACCGTTTCCCTCGGAGTGAACGCGAAAGAGCCGTCTATATACTCGCAGACACGCGAACGTGCCTCAATGCGGTCACAGAGGCAGCAGCTTTTGCACAGATGCTCCTGGTGATTCTGGCACTTTCCAGGCACACTCCTGAAAGTCGCGCACACTGCTGTTCACTCGCTAAACGACCTCTTGGGAAACACGTCTCCGGTCGACGGACCGCTCAGATTGCTTCTCGTGTAACTGTGAACTGTGTCAGCGCAGGGAATCCGTCTCTGTTGAGCAGATGTCAATCCTGCCTCGCTTTTGCTTTGTTGCCTCTACCAAGATGATTTCCCGTTTCTCTCTTCACTGGAGCAGGCAGACACAGCCAACGCACATCAAGTGTCAAGAGACACGCTCTGCTGAGCTCAACGCTTGTGCAGATGCACATGTGCGACGAAGTCAACACACGTGCTTGTGGAGAGAAAGAAAGGGACTCCCAGGCGTGTGGAGCGACGGGGAGAAAGAGCGGGCGCTGAGGAACACAGTTTCAAACAGACTGTCTCCACACAAACAGGCACCTGTCTGCAGGTATCCTAGATCTTGATTCTTGAACTTGAGGAAACACGCGTCTGAGCAAAACTCCCAAACGCTTCCAGGAAAGACACAGGCTCTCCCACAAGCACACAAGTGTTTGCCCTCAGCTATAGATCAGGGACAAGCCTGTGAAGAGCAACCAAAGAGCTCGTCCGTCTTTCCCTCAATAGATGGGAGTAGGCGCGCTTGCGGATGTGTGCGTGTGTGTGGCCACGCGTTTGCTTAGGCATCAGTGTGTGAAAAGGTAGGTGTTTTTCTCTAGCTGCGTGTGCGTGCACGTGGTGCTGGGTGCACATCCCTGGGTGCTCGTGGAAAGGTTTCTGCATGGTTTTCGCTGAGGAATCGTGTGTGTGCACATGGACAAAGAGAAGGCGCAGCAACCAGGTTCCAGCGCCGAAGAAGGCAAAAGGCGAGGTTTCCGGCGCTATCTCCTTCTCTCCCCAGAGCTAGTCGCGCAAAGCAAGCCGCTAAGCCGGCGACCGGCAAGAGAGCTACAACGAAGCATGCCGAACGGAGAAAATAGCAGCAGCTCATCTGTTCACACCTTGTTTCTGCCATGTGCTTGAACGCCAAGACGTTCGCGCTTCTGTGAGATGAAAGACGTCCTTCTGCATATGTGGTTGCTCACACCGGTGCACTTGTTAGTGTATCCATTCAGTCCTGGGCTGCGGGGCATTCAGAAGTGGCTCTGTGGAGACGTCTGCATAGAGGCAGCTGTCAGAACACGCACACTCGATTGTTCACCAAAACATATGCAGACGCGTCCTTAGCCTGTAGATTTGGATGCACAGAGTTCCCTGTGTTCGCAAGAGACAAGGGAATCGCGTCTGTGCGCACAGAAGCAATAGCGGACCGTTTCCCTCGGAGTGAACGCGAAAGAGCCGTCTATATACTCGCAGACACGCGAACGTGCCTCAATGCGGTCACAGAGGCAGCAGCTTTTGCACAGATGCTCCTGGTGATTCTGGCACTTTCCAGGCACACTCCTGAAAGTCGCGCACACTGCTGTTCACTCGCTAAACGACCTCTTGGGAAACACGTCTCCGGTCGACGGACCGCTCAGATTGCTTCTCGTGTAACTGTGAACTGTGTCAGCGCAGGGAATCCGTCTCTGTTGAGCAGATGTCAATCCTGCCTCGCTTTTGCTTTGTTGCCTCTACCAAGATGATTTCCCGTTTCTCTCTTCACTGGAGCAGGCAGACACAGCCAACGCACATCAAGTGTCAAGAGACACGCTCTGCTGAGCTCAACGCTTGTGCAGATGCACATGTGCGACGAAGTCAACACACGTGCTTGTGGAGAGAAAGAAAGGGACTCCCAGGCGTGTGGAGCGACGGGGAGAAAGAGCGGGCGCTGAGGAACACAGTTTCAAACAGACTGTCTCCACACAAACAGGCACCTGTCTGCAGGTATCCTAGATCTTGATTCTTGAACTTGAGGAAACACGCGTCTGAGCAAAACTCCCAAACGCTTCCAGGAAAGACACAGGCTCTCCCACAAGCACACAAGTGTTTGCCCTCAGCTATAGATCAGGGACAAGCCTGTGAAGAGCAACCAAAGAGCTCGTCCGTCTTTCCCTCAATAGATGGGAGTAGGCGCGCTTGCGGATGTGTGCGTGTGTGTGGCCACGCGTTTGCTTAGGCATCAGTGTGTGAAAAGGTAGGTGCTTTTCTCTAGCTGCGTGTGCGTGCACGTGGTGCTGGGTGCACATCCCTGGGTGCTCGTGGAAAGGTTTCTGCATGGTTTTCGCTGAGGAATCGTGTGTGTGCACATGGACAAAGAGAAGGCGCAGCAACCAGGTTCCAGCGCCGAAGAAGGCAAAAGGCGAGGTTTCCGGCGCTATCTCCTTCTCTCCCCAGAGCTAGTCGCGCAAAGCAAGCCGCTAAGCCGGCGACCGGCAAGAGAGCTACAACGAAGCATGCCGAACGGAGAAAATAGCAGCAGCTCATCTGTTCACACCTTGTTTCTGCCATGTGCTTGAACGCCAAGACGTTCGCGCTTCTGTGAGATGAAAGACGTCCTTCTGCATATGTGGTTGCTCACACCGGTGCACTTGTTAGTGTATCCATTCAGTCCTGGGCTGCGGGGCATTCAGAAGTGGCTCTGTGGAGACGTCTGCATAGAGGCAGCTGTCAGAACACGCACACTCGATTGTTCACCAAAACATATGCAGACGCGTCCTTAGCCTGTAGATTTGGATGCACAGAGTTCCCTGTGTTCGCAAGAGACAAGGGAATCGCGTCTGTGCGCACAGAAGCAATAGCGGACCGTTTCCCTCGGAGTGAACGCGAAAGAGCCGTCTATATACTCGCAGACACGCGAACGTGCCTCAATGCGGTCACAGAGGCAGCAGCTTTTGCACAGATGCTCCTGGTGATTCTGGCACTTTCCAGGCACACTCCTGAAAGTCGCGCACACTGCTGTTCACTCGCTAAACGACCTCTTGGGAAACACGTCTCCGGTCGACGGACCGCTCAGATTGCTTCTCGTGTAACTGTGAACTGTGTCAGCGCAGGGAATCCGTCTCTGTTGAGCAGATGTCAATCCTGCCTCGCTTTTGCTTTGTTGCCTCTACCAAGATGATTTCCCGTTTCTCTCTTCACTGGAGCAGGCAGACACAGCCAACGCACATCAAGTGTCAAGAGACACGCTCTGCTGAGCTCAACGCTTGTGCAGATGCACATGTGCGACGAAGTCAACACACGTGCTTGTGGAGAGAAAGAAAGGGACTCCCAGGCGTGTGGAGCGACGGGGAGAAAGAGCGGGCGCTGAGGAACACAGTTTCAAACAGACTGTCTCCACACAAACAGGCACCTGTCTGCAGGTATCCTAGATCTTGATTCTTGAACTTGAGGAAACACGCGTCTGAGCAAAACTCCCAAACGCTTCCAGGAAAGACACAGGCTCTCCCACAAGCACACAAGTGTTTGCCCTCAGCTATAGATCAGGGACAAGCCTGTGAAGAGCAACCAAAGAGCTCGTCCGTCTTTCCCTCAATAGATGGGAGTAGGCGCGCTTGCGGATGTGTGCGTGTGTGTGGCCACGCGTTTGCTTAGGCATCAGTGTGTGAAAAGGTAGGTGCTTTTCTCTAGCTGCGTGTGCGTGCACGTGGTGCTGGGTGCACATCCCTGGGTGCTCGTGGAAAGGTTTCTGCATGGTTTTCGCTGAGGAATCGTGTGTGTGCACATGGACAAAGAGAAGGCGCAGCAACCAGGTTCCAGCGCCGAAGAAGGCAAAAGGCGAGGTTTCCGGCGCTATCTCCTTCTCTCCCCAGAGCTAGTCGCGCAAAGCAAGCCGCTAAGCCGGCGACCGGCAAGAGAGCTACAACGAAGCATGCCGAACGGAGAAAATAGCAGCAGCTCATCTGTTCACACCTTGTTTCTGCCATGTGCTTGAACGCCAAGACGTTCGCGCTTCTGTGAGATGAAAGACGTCCTTCTGCATATGTGGTTGCTCACACCGGTGCACTTGTTAGTGTATCCATTCAGTCCTGGGCTGCGGGGCATTCAGAAGTGGCTCTGTGGAGACGTCTGCATAGAGGCAGCTGTCAGAACACGCACACTCGATTGTTCACCAAAACATATGCAGACGCGTCCTTAGCCTGTAGATTTGGATGCACAGAGTTCCCTGTGTTCGCAAGAGACAAGGGAATCGCGTCTGTGCGCACAGAAGCAATAGCGGACCGTTTCCCTCGGAGTGAACGCGAAAGAGCCGTCTATATACTCGCAGACACGCGAACGTGCCTCAATGCGGTCACAGAGGCAGCAGCTTTTGCACAGATGCTCCTGGTGATTCTGGCACTTTCCAGGCACACTCCTGAAAGTCGCGCACACTGCTGTTCACTCGCTAAACGACCTCTTGGGAAACACGTCTCCGGTCGACGGACCGCTCAGATTGCTTCTCGTGTAACTGTGAACTGTGTCAGCGCAGGGAATCCGTCTCTGTTGAGCAGATGTCAATCCTGCCTCGCTTTTGCTTTGTTGCCTCTACCAAGATGATTTCCCGTTTCTCTCTTCACTGGAGCAGGCAGACACAGCCAACGCACATCAAGTGTCAAGAGACACGCTCTGCTGAGCTCAACGCTTGTGCAGATGCACATGTGCGACGAAGTCAACACACGTGCTTGTGGAGAGAAAGAAAGGGACTCCCAGGCGTGTGGAGCGACGGGGAGAAAGAGCGGGCGCTGAGGAACACAGTTTCAAACAGACTGTCTCCACACAAACAGGCACCTGTCTGCAGGTATCCTAGATCTTGATTCTTGAACTTGAGGAAACACGCGTCTGAGCAAAACTCCCAAACGCTTCCAGGAAAGACACAGGCTCTCCCACAAGCACACAAGTGTTTGCCCTCAGCTATAGATCAGGGACAAGCCTGTGAAGAGCAACCAAAGAGCTCGTCCGTCTTTCCCTCAATAGATGGGAGTAGGCGCGCTTGCGGATGTGTGCGTGTGTGTGGCCACGCGTTTGCTTAGGCATCAGTGTGTGAAAAGGTAGGTGCTTTTCTCTAGCTGCGTGTGCGTGCACGTGGTGCTGGGTGCACATCCCTGGGTGCTCGTGGAAAGGTTTCTGCATGGTTTTCGCTGAGGAATCGTGTGTGTGCACATGGACAAAGAGAAGGCGCAGCAACCAGGTTCCAGCGCCGAAGAAGGCAAAAGGCGAGGTTTCCGGCGCTATCTCCTTCTCTCCCCAGAGCTAGTCGCGCAAAGCAAGCCGCTAAGCCGGCGACCGGCAAGAGAGCTACAACGAAGCATGCCGAACGGAGAAAATAGCAGCAGCTCATCTGTTCACACCTTGTTTCTGCCATGTGCTTGAACGCCAAGACGTTCGCGCTTCTGTGAGATGAAAGACGTCCTTCTGCATATGTGGTTGCTCACACCGGTGCACTTGTTAGTGTATCCATTCAGTCCTGGGCTGCGGGGCATTCAGAAGTGGCTCTGTGGAGACGTCTGCATAGAGGCAGCTGTCAGAACACGCACACTCGATTGTTCACCAAAACATATGCAGACGCGTCCTTAGCCTGTAGATTTGGATGCACAGAGTTCCCTGTGTTCGCAAGAGACAAGGGAATCGCGTCTGTGCGCACAGAAGCAATAGCGGACCGTTTCCCTCGGAGTGAACGCGAAAGAGCCGTCTATATACTCGCAGACACGCGAACGTGCCTCAATGCGGTCACAGAGGCAGCAGCTTTTGCACAGATGCTCCTGGTGATTCTGGCACTTTCCAGGCACACTCCTGAAAGTCGCGCACACTGCTGTTCACTCGCTAAACGACCTCTTGGGAAACACGTCTCCGGTCGACGGACCGCTCAGATTGCTTCTCGTGTAACTGTGAACTGTGTCAGCGCAGGGAATCCGTCTCTGTTGAGCAGATGTCAATCCTGCCTCGCTTTTGCTTTGTTGCCTCTACCAAGATGATTTCCCGTTTCTCTCTTCACTGGAGCAGGCAGACACAGCCAACGCACATCAAGTGTCAAGAGACACGCTCTGCTGAGCTCAACGCTTGTGCAGATGCACATGTGCGACGAAGTCAACACACGTGCTTGTGGAGAGAAAGAAAGGGACTCCCAGGCGTGTGGAGCGACGGGGAGAAAGAGCGGGCGCTGAGGAACACAGTTTCAAACAGACTGTCTCCACACAAACAGGCACCTGTCTGCAGGTATCCTAGATCTTGATTCTTGAACTTGAGGAAACACGCGTCTGAGCAAAACTCCCAAACGCTTCCAGGAAAGACACAGGCTCTCCCACAAGCACACAAGTGTTTGCCCTCAGCTATAGATCAGGGACAAGCCTGTGAAGAGCAACCAAAGAGCTCGTCCGTCTTTCCCTCAATAGATGGGAGTAGGCGCGCTTGCGGATGTGTGCGTGTGTGTGGCCACGCGTTTGCTTAGGCATCAGTGTGTGAAAAGGTAGGTGCTTTTCTCTAGCTGCGTGTGCGTGCACGTGGTGCTGGGTGCACATCCCTGGGTGCTCGTGGAAAGGTTTCTGCATGGTTTTCGCTGAGGAATCGTGTGTGTGCACATGGACAAAGAGAAGGCGCAGCAACCAGGTTCCAGCGCCGAAGAAGGCAAAAGGCGAGGTTTCCGGCGCTATCTCCTTCTCTCCCCAGAGCTAGTCGCGCAAAGCAAGCCGCTAAGCCGGCGACCGGCAAGAGAGCTACAACGAAGCATGCCGAACGGAGAAAATAGCAGCAGCTCATCTGTTCACACCTTGTTTCTGCCATGTGCTTGAACGCCAAGACGTTCGCGCTTCTGTGAGATGAAAGACGTCCTTCTGCATATGTGGTTGCTCACACCGGTGCACTTGTTAGTGTATCCATTCAGTCCTGGGCTGCGGGGCATTCAGAAGTGGCTCTGTGGAGACGTCTGCATAGAGGCAGCTGTCAGAACACGCACACTCGATTGTTCACCAAAACATATGCAGACGCGTCCTTAGCCTGTAGATTTGGATGCACAGAGTTCCCTGTGTTCGCAAGAGACAAGGGAATCGCGTCTGTGCGCACAGAAGCAATAGCGGACCGTTTCCCTCGGAGTGAACGCGAAAGAGCCGTCTATATACTCGCAGACACGCGAACGTGCCTCAATGCGGTCACAGAGGCAGCAGCTTTTGCACAGATGCTCCTGGTGATTCTGGCACTTTCCAGGCACACTCCTGAAAGTCGCGCACACTGCTGTTCACTCGCTAAACGACCTCTTGGGAAACACGTCTCCGGTCGACGGACCGCTCAGATTGCTTCTCGTGTAACTGTGAACTGTGTCAGCGCAGGGAATCCGTCTCTGTTGAGCAGATGTCAATCCTGCCTCGCTTTTGCTTTGTTGCCTCTACCAAGATGATTTCCCGTTTCTCTCTTCACTGGAGCAGGCAGACACAGCCAACGCACATCAAGTGTCAAGAGACACGCTCTGCTGAGCTCAACGCTTGTGCAGATGCACATGTGCGACGAAGTCAACACACGTGCTTGTGGAGAGAAAGAAAGGGACTCCCAGGCGTGTGGAGCGACGGGGAGAAAGAGCGGGCGCTGAGGAACACAGTTTCAAACAGACTGTCTCCACACAAACAGGCACCTGTCTGCAGGTATCCTAGATCTTGATTCTTGAACTTGAGGAAACACGCGTCTGAGCAAAACTCCCAAACGCTTCCAGGAAAGACACAGGCTCTCCCACAAGCACACAAGTGTTTGCCCTCAGCTATAGATCAGGGACAAGCCTGTGAAGAGCAACCAAAGAGCTCGTCCGTCTTTCCCTCAATAGATGGGAGTAGGCGCGCTTGCGGATGTGTGCGTGTGTGTGGCCACGCGTTTGCTTAGGCATCAGTGTGTGAAAAGGTAGGTGCTTTTCTCTAGCTGCGTGTGCGTGCACGTGGTGCTGGGTGCACATCCCTGGGTGCTCGTGGAAAGGTTTCTGCATGGTTTTCGCTGAGGAATCGTGTGTGTGCACATGGACAAAGAGAAGGCGCAGCAACCAGGTTCCAGCGCCGAAGAAGGCAAAAGGCGAGGTTTCCGGCGCTATCTCCTTCTCTCCCCAGAGCTAGTCGCGCAAAGCAAGCCGCTAAGCCGGCGACCGGCAAGAGAGCTACAACGAAGCATGCCGAACGGAGAAAATAGCAGCAGCTCATCTGTTCACACCTTGTTTCTGCCATGTGCTTGAACGCCAAGACGTTCGCGCTTCTGTGAGATGAAAGACGTCCTTCTGCATATGTGGTTGCTCACACCGGTGCACTTGTTAGTGTATCCATTCAGTCCTGGGCTGCGGGGCATTCAGAAGTGGCTCTGTGGAGACGTCTGCATAGAGGCAGCTGTCAGAACACGCACACTCGATTGTTCACCAAAACATATGCAGACGCGTCCTTAGCCTGTAGATTTGGATGCACAGAGTTCCCTGTGTTCGCAAGAGACAAGGGAATCGCGTCTGTGCGCACAGAAGCAATAGCGGACCGTTTCCCTCGGAGTGAACGCGAAAGAGCCGTCTATATACTCGCAGACACGCGAACGTGCCTCAATGCGGTCACAGAGGCAGCAGCTTTTGCACAGATGCTCCTGGTGATTCTGGCACTTTCCAGGCACACTCCTGAAAGTCGCGCACACTGCTGTTCACTCGCTAAACGACCTCTTGGGAAACACGTCTCCGGTCGACGGACCGCTCAGATTGCTTCTCGTGTAACTGTGAACTGTGTCAGCGCAGGGAATCCGTCTCTGTTGAGCAGATGTCAATCCTGCCTCGCTTTTGCTTTGTTGCCTCTACCAAGATGATTTCCCGTTTCTCTCTTCACTGGAGCAGGCAGACACAGCCAACGCACATCAAGTGTCAAGAGACACGCTCTGCTGAGCTCAACGCTTGTGCAGATGCACATGCGCGACGAAGTCAACACACGTGCTTGTGGAGAGAAAGAAAGGGACTCCCAGGCGTGTGGAGCGACGGGGAGAAAGAGCGGGCGCTGAGGAACACAGTTTCAAACAGACTGTCTCCACACAAACAGGCACCTGTCTGCAGGTATCCTAGATCTTGATTCTTGAACTTGAGGAAACACGCGTCTGAGCAAAACTCCCAAACGCTTCCAGGAAAGACACAGGCTCTCCCACAAGCACACAAGTGTTTGCCCTCAGCTATAGATCAGGGACAAGCCTGTGAAGAGCAACCAAAGAGCTCGTCCGTCTTTCCCTCAATAGATGGGAGTAGGCGCGCTTGCGGATGTGTGCGTGTGTGTGGCCACGCGTTTGCTTAGGCATCAGTGTGTGAAAAGGTAGGTGCTTTTCTCTAGCTGCGTGTGCGTGCACGTGGTGCTGGGTGCACATCCCTGGGTGCTCGTGGAAAGGTTTCTGCATGGTTTTCGCTGAGGAATCGTGTGTGTGCACATGGACAAAGAGAAGGCGCAGCAACCAGGTTCCAGCGCCGAAGAAGGCAAAAGGCGAGGTTTCCGGCGCTATCTCCTTCTCTCCCCAGAGCTAGTCGCGCAAAGCAAGCCGCTAAGCCGGCGACCGGCAAGAGAGCTACAACGAAGCATGCCGAACGGAGAAAATAGCAGCAGCTCATCTGTTCACACCTTGTTTCTGCCATGTGCTTGAACGCCAAGACGTTCGCGCTTCTGTGAGATGAAAGACGTCCTTCTGCATATGTGGTTGCTCACACCGGTGCACTTGTTAGTGTATCCATTCAGTCCTGGGCTGCGGGGCATTCAGAAGTGGCTCTGTGGAGACGTCTGCATAGAGGCAGCTGTCAGAACACGCACACTCGATTGTTCACCAAAACATATGCAGACGCGTCCTTAGCCTGTAGATTTGGATGCACAGAGTTCCCTGTGTTCGCAAGAGACAAGGGAATCGCGTCTGTGCGCACAGAAGCAATAGCGGACCGTTTCCCTCGGAGTGAACGCGAAAGAGCCGTCTATATACTCGCAGACACGCGAACGTGCCTCAATGCGGTCACAGAGGCAGCAGCTTTTGCACAGATGCTCCTGGTGATTCTGGCACTTTCCAGGCACACTCCTGAAAGTCGCGCACACTGCTGTTCACTCGCTAAACGACCTCTTGGGAAACACGTCTCCGGTCGACGGACCGCTCAGATTGCTTCTCGTGTAACTGTGAACTGTGTCAGCGCAGGGAATCCGTCTCTGTTGAGCAGATGTCAATCCTGCCTCGCTTTTGCTTTGTTGCCTCTACCAAGATGATTTCCCGTTTCTCTCTTCACTGGAGCAGGCAGACACAGCCAACGCACATCAAGTGTCAAGAGACACGCTCTGCTGAGCTCAACGCTTGTGCAGATGCACATGCGCGACGAAGTCAACACACGTGCTTGTGGAGAGAAAGAAAGGGACTCCCAGGCGTGTGGAGCGACGGGGAGAAAGAGCGGGCGCTGAGGAACACAGTTTCAAACAGACTGTCTCCACACAAACAGGCACCTGTCTGCAGGTATCCTAGATCTTGATTCTTGAACTTGAGGAAACACGCGTCTGAGCAAAACTCCCAAACGCTTCCAGGAAAGACACAGGCTCTCCCACAAGCACACAAGTGTTTGCCCTCAGCTATAGATCAGGGACAAGCCTGTGAAGAGCAACCAAAGAGCTCGTCCGTCTTTCCCTCAATAGATGGGAGTAGGCGCGCTTGCGGATGTGTGCGTGTGTGTGGCCACGCGTTTGCTTAGGCATCAGTGTGTGAAAAGGTAGGTGCTTTTCTCTAGCTGCGTGTGCGTGCACGTGGTGCTGGGTGCACATCCCTGGGTGCTCGTGGAAAGGTTTCTGCATGGTTTTCGCTGAGGAATCGTGTGTGTGCACATGGACAAAGAGAAGGCGCAGCAACCAGGTTCCAGCGCCGAAGAAGGCAAAAGGCGAGGTTTCCGGCGCTATCTCCTTCTCTCCCCAGAGCTAGTCGCGCAAAGCAAGCCGCTAAGCCGGCGACCGGCAAGAGAGCTACAACGAAGCATGCCGAACGGAGAAAATAGCAGCAGCTCATCTGTTCACACCTTGTTTCTGCCATGTGCTTGAACGCCAAGACGTTCGCGCTTCTGTGAGATGAAAGACGTCCTTCTGCATATGTGGTTGCTCACACCGGTGCACTTGTTAGTGTATCCATTCAGTCCTGGGCTGCGGGGCATTCAGAAGTGGCTCTGTGGAGACGTCTGCATAGAGGCAGCTGTCAGAACACGCACACTCGATTGTTCACCAAAACATATGCAGACGCGTCCTTAGCCTGTAGATTTGGATGCACAGAGTTCCCTGTGTTCGCAAGAGACAAGGGAATCGCGTCTGTGCGCACAGAAGCAATAGCGGACCGTTTCCCTCGGAGTGAACGCGAAAGAGCCGTCTATATACTCGCAGACACGCGAACGTGCCTCAATGCGGTCACAGAGGCAGCAGCTTTTGCACAGATGCTCCTGGTGATTCTGGCACTTTCCAGGCACACTCCTGAAAGTCGCGCACACTGCTGTTCACTCGCTAAACGACCTCTTGGGAAACACGTCTCCGGTCGACGGACCGCTCAGATTGCTTCTCGTGTAACTGTGAACTGTGTCAGCGCAGGGAATCCGTCTCTGTTGAGCAGATGTCAATCCTGCCTCGCTTTTGCTTTGTTGCCTCTACCAAGATGATTTCCCGTTTCTCTCTTCACTGGAGCAGGCAGACACAGCCAACGCACATCAAGTGTCAAGAGACACGCTCTGCTGAGCTCAACGCTTGTGCAGATGCACATGTGCGACGAAGTCAACACACGTGCTTGTGGAGAGAAAGAAAGGGACTCCCAGGCGTGTGGAGCGACGGGGAGAAAGAGCGGGCGCTGAGGAACACAGTTTCAAACAGACTGTCTCCACACAAACAGGCACCTGTCTGCAGGTATCCTAGATCTTGATTCTTGAACTTGAGGAAACACGCGTCTGAGCAAAACTCCCAAACGCTTCCAGGAAAGACACAGGCTCTCCCACAAGCACACAAGTGTTTGCCCTCAGCTATAGATCAGGGACAAGCCTGTGAAGAGCAACCAAAGAGCTCGTCCGTCTTTCCCTCAATAGATGGGAGTAGGCGCGCTTGCGGATGTGTGCGTGTGTGTGGCCACGCGTTTGCTTAGGCATCAGTGTGTGAAAAGGTAGGTGCTTTTCTCTAGCTGCGTGTGCGTGCACGTGGTGCTGGGTGCACATCCCTGGGTGCTCGTGGAAAGGTTTCTGCATGGTTTTCGCTGAGGAATCGTGTGTGTGCACATGGACAAAGAGAAGGCGCAGCAACCAGGTTCCAGCGCCGAAGAAGGCAAAAGGCGAGGTTTCCGGCGCTATCTCCTTCTCTCCCCAGAGCTAGTCGCGCAAAGCAAGCCGCTAAGCCGGCGACCGGCAAGAGAGCTACAACGAAGCATGCCGAACGGAGAAAATAGCAGCAGCTCATCTGTTCACACCTTGTTTCTGCCATGTGCTTGAACGCCAAGACGTTCGCGCTTCTGTGAGATGAAAGACGTCCTTCTGCATATGTGGTTGCTCACACCGGTGCACTTGTTAGTGTATCCATTCAGTCCTGGGCTGCGGGGCATTCAGAAGTGGCTCTGTGGAGACGTCTGCATAGAGGCAGCTGTCAGAACACGCACACTCGATTGTTCACCAAAACATATGCAGACGCGTCCTTAGCCTGTAGATTTGGATGCACAGAGTTCCCTGTGTTCGCAAGAGACAAGGGAATCGCGTCTGTGCGCACAGAAGCAATAGCGGACCGTTTCCCTCGGAGTGAACGCGAAAGAGCCGTCTATATACTCGCAGACACGCGAACGTGCCTCAATGCGGTCACAGAGGCAGCAGCTTTTGCACAGATGCTCCTGGTGATTCTGGCACTTTCCAGGCACACTCCTGAAAGTCGCGCACACTGCTGTTCACTCGCTAAACGACCTCTTGGGAAACACGTCTCCGGTCGACGGACCGCTCAGATTGCTTCTCGTGTAACTGTGAACTGTGTCAGCGCAGGGAATCCGTCTCTGTTGAGCAGATGTCAATCCTGCCTCGCTTTTGCTTTGTTGCCTCTACCAAGATGATTTCCCGTTTCTCTCTTCACTGGAGCAGGCAGACACAGCCAACGCACATCAAGTGTCAAGAGACACGCTCTGCTGAGCTCAACGCTTGTGCAGATGCACATGTGCGACGAAGTCAACACACGTGCTTGTGGAGAGAAAGAAAGGGACTCCCAGGCGTGTGGAGCGACGGGGAGAAAGAGCGGGCGCTGAGGAACACAGTTTCAAACAGACTGTCTCCACACAAACAGGCACCTGTCTGCAGGTATCCTAGATCTTGATTCTTGAACGTGAGGAAACACGCGTCTGAGCAAAACTCCCAAACGCTTCCAGGAAAGACACAGGCTCTCCCACAAGCACACAAGTGTTTGCCCTCAGCTATAGATCAGGGACAAGCCTGTGAAGAGCAACCAAAGAGCTCGTCCGTCTTTCCCTCAATAGATGGGAGTAGGCGCGCTTGCGGATGTGTGCGTGTGTGTGGCCACGCGTTTGCTTAGGCATCAGTGTGTGAAAAGGTAGGTGCTTTTCTCTAGCTGCGTGTGCGTGCACGTGGTGCTGGGTGCACATCCCTGGGTGCTCGTGGAAAGGTTTCTGCATGGTTTTCGCTGAGGAATCGTGTGTGTGCACATGGACAAAGAGAAGGCGCAGCAACCAGGTTCCAGCGCCGAAGAAGGCAAAAGGCGAGGTTTCCGGCGCTATCTCCTTCTCTCCCCAGAGCTAGTCGCGCAAAGCAAGCCGCTAAGCCGGCGACCGGCAAGAGAGCTACAACGAAGCATGCCGAACGGAGAAAATAGCAGCAGCTCATCTGTTCACACCTTGTTTCTGCCATGTGCTTGAACGCCAAGACGTTCGCGCTTCTGTGAGATGAAAGACGTCCTTCTGCATATGTGGTTGCTCACACCGGTGCACTTGTTAGTGTATCCATTCAGTCCTGGGCTGCGGGGCATTCAGAAGTGGCTCTGTGGAGACGTCTGCATAGAGGCAGCTGTCAGAACACGCACACTCGATTGTTCACCAAAACATATGCAGACGCGTCCTTAGCCTGTAGATTTGGATGCACAGAGTTCCCTGTGTTCGCAAGAGACAAGGGAATCGCGTCTGTGCGCACAGAAGCAATAGCGGACCGTTTCCCTCGGAGTGAACGCGAAAGAGCCGTCTATATACTCGCAGACACGCGAACGTGCCTCAATGCGGTCACAGAGGCAGCAGCTTTTGCACAGATGCTCCTGGTGATTCTGGCACTTTCCAGGCACACTCCTGAAAGTCGCGCACACTGCTGTTCACTCGCTAAACGACCTCTTGGGAAACACGTCTCCGGTCGACGGACCGCTCAGATTGCTTCTCGTGTAACTGTGAACTGTGTCAGCGCAGGGAATCCGTCTCTGTTGAGCAGATGTCAATCCTGCCTCGCTTTTGCTTTGTTGCCTCTACCAAGATGATTTCCCGTTTCTCTCTTCACTGGAGCAGGCAGACACAGCCAACGCACATCAAGTGTCAAGAGACACGCTCTGCTGAGCTCAACGCTTGTGCAGATGCACATGTGCGACGAAGTCAACACACGTGCTTGTGGAGAGAAAGAAAGGGACTCCCAGGCGTGTGGAGCGACGGGGAGAAAGAGCGGGCGCTGAGGAACACAGTTTCAAACAGACTGTCTCCACACAAACAGGCACCTGTCTGCAGGTATCCTAGATCTTGATTCTTGAACTTGAGGAAACACGCGTCTGAGCAAAACTCCCAAACGCTTCCAGGAAAGACACAGGCTCTCCCACAAGCACACAAGTGTTTGCCCTCAGCTATAGATCAGGGACAAGCCTGTGAAGAGCAACCAAAGAGCTCGTCCGTCTTTCCCTCAATAGATGGGAGTAGGCGCGCTTGCGGATGTGTGCGTGTGTGTGGCCACGCGTTTGCTTAGGCATCAGTGTGTGAAAAGGTAGGTGCTTTTCTCTAGCTGCGTGTGCGTGCACGTGGTGCTGGGTGCACATCCCTGGGTGCTCGTGGAAAGGTTTCTGCATGGTTTTCGCTGAGGAATCGTGTGTGTGCACATGGACAAAGAGAAGGCGCAGCAACCAGGTTCCAGCGCCGAAGAAGGCAAAAGGCGAGGTTTCCGGCGCTATCTCCTTCTCTCCCCAGAGCTAGTCGCGCAAAGCAAGCCGCTAAGCCGGCGACCGGCAAGAGAGCTACAACGAAGCATGCCGAACGGAGAAAATAGCAGCAGCTCATCTGTTCACACCTTGTTTCTGCCATGTGCTTGAACGCCAAGACGTTCGCGCTTCTGTGAGATGAAAGACGTCCTTCTGCATATGTGGTTGCTCACACCGGTGCACTTGTTAGTGTGTCCATTCAGTCCTGGGCTGCGGGGCATTCAGAAGTGGCTCTGTGGAGACGTCTGCATAGAGGCAGCTGTCAGAACACGCACACTCGATTGTTCACCAAAACATATGCAGACGCGTCCTTAGCCTGTAGATTTGGATGCACAGAGTTCCCTGTGTTCGCAAGAGACAAGGGAATCGCGTCTGTGCGCACAGAAGCAATAGCGGACCGTTTCCCTCGGAGTGAACGCGAAAGAGCCGTCTATATACTCGCAGACACGCGAACGTGCCTCAATGCGGTCACAGAGGCAGCAGCTTTTGCACAGATGCTCCTGGTGATTCTGGCACTTTCCAGGCACACTCCTGAAAGTCGCGCACACTGCTGTTCACTCGCTAAACGACCTCTTGGGAAACACGTCTCCGGTCGACGGACCGCTCAGATTGCTTCTCGTGTAACTGTGAACTGTGTCAGCGCAGGGAATCCGTCTCTGTTGAGCAGATGTCAATCCTGCCTCGCTTTTGCTTTGTTGCCTCTACCAAGATGATTTCCCGTTTCTCTCTTCACTGGAGCAGGCAGACACAGCCAACGCACATCAAGTGTCAAGAGACACGCTCTGCTGAGCTCAACGCTTGTGCAGATGCACATGTGCGACGAAGTCAACACACGTGCTTGTGGAGAGAAAGAAAGGGACTCCCAGGCGTGTGGAGCGACGGGGAGAAAGAGCGGGCGCTGAGGAACACAGTTTCAAACAGACTGTCTCCACACAAACAGGCACCTGTCTGCAGGTATCCTAGATCTTGATTCTTGAACTTGAGGAAACACGCGTCTGAGCAAAACTCCCAAACGCTTCCAGGAAAGACACAGGCTCTCCCACAAGCACACAAGTGTTTGCCCTCAGCTATAGATCAGGGACAAGCCTGTGAAGAGCAACCAAAGAGCTCGTCCGTCTTTCCCTCAATAGATGGGAGTAGGCGCGCTTGCGGATGTGTGCGTGTGTGTGGCCACGCGTTTGCTTAGGCATCAGTGTGTGAAAAGGTAGGTGCTTTTCTCTAGCTGCGTGTGCGTGCACGTGGTGCTGGGTGCACATCCCTGGGTGCTCGTGGAAAGGTTTCTGCATGGTTTTCGCTGAGGAATCGTGTGTGTGCACATGGACAAAGAGAAGGCGCAGCAACCAGGTTCCAGCGCCGAAGAAGGCAAAAGGCGAGGTTTCCGGCGCTATCTCCTTCTCTCCCCAGAGCTAGTCGCGCAAAGCAAGCCGCTAAGCCGGCGACCGGCAAGAGAGCTACAACGAAGCATGCCGAACGGAGAAAATAGCAGCAGCTCATCTGTTCACACCTTGTTTCTGCCATGTGCTTGAACGCCAAGACGTTCGCGCTTCTGTGAGATGAAAGACGTCCTTCTGCATATGTGGTTGCTCACACCGGTGCACTTGTTAGTGTGTCCATTCAGTCCTGGGCTGCGGGGCATTCAGAAGTGGCTCTGTGGAGACGTCTGCATAGAGGCAGCTGTCAGAACACGCACACTCGATTGTTCACCAAAACATATGCAGACGCGTCCTTAGCCTGTAGATTTGGATGCACAGAGTTCCCTGTGTTCGCAAGAGACAAGGGAATCGCGTCTGTGCGCACAGAAGCAATAGCGGACCGTTTCCCTCGGAGTGAACGCGAAAGAGCCGTCTATATACTCGCAGACACGCGAACGTGCCTCAATGCGGTCACAGAGGCAGCAGCTTTTGCACAGATGCTCCTGGTGATTCTGGCACTTTCCAGGCACACTCCTGAAAGTCGCGCACACTGCTGTTCACTCGCTAAACGACCTCTTGGGAAACACGTCTCCGGTCGACGGACCGCTCAGATTGCTTCTCGTGTAACTGTGAACTGTGTCAGCGCAGGGAATCCGTCTCTGTTGAGCAGATGTCAATCCTGCCTCGCTTTTGCTTTGTTGCCTCTACCAAGATGATTTCCCGTTTCTCTCTTCACTGGAGCAGGCAGACACAGCCAACGCACATCAAGTGTCAAGAGACACGCTCTGCTGAGCTCAACGCTTGTGCAGATGCACATGTGCGACGAAGTCAACACACGTGCTTGTGGAGAGAAAGAAAGGGACTCCCAGGCGTGTGGAGCTACGGGGAGAAAGAGCGGGCGCTGAGGAACACAGTTTCAAACAGACTGTCTCCACACAAACAGGCACCTGTCTGCAGGTATCCTAGATCTTGATTCTTGAACTTGAGGGAAACACGCGTCTGAGCAAAACTCCCAAACGCTTCCAGGAAAGACACAGGCTCTCCCACAAGCACACAAGTGTTTGCCCTCAGCTATAGATCAGGACAAGCCTGTGAAGAGCAACCAAAGAGCTCGTCCGTCTTTCCCTCAATAGATGGGAGTAGGCGCGCTTGCGGATGTGTGCGTGTGTGTGGCCACGCGTTTGCTTAGGCATCAGTGTGTGAAAAGGTAGGTGCTTTTCTCTAGCTGCGTGTGCGTGCACGTGGTGCTGGGTGCACATCCCTGGGTGCTCGTGGAAAGGTTTCTGCATGGTTTTCGCTGAGGAATCGTGTGTGTGCACATGGACAAAGAGAAGGCGCAGCAACCAGGTTCCAGCGCCGAAGAAGGCAAAAGGCGAGGTTTCCGGCGCTATCTCCTTCTCTCCCCAGAGCTAGTCGCGCAAAGCAAGCCGCTAAGCCGGCGACCGGCAAGAGAGCTACAACGAAGCATGCCGAACGGAGAAAATAGCAGCAGCTCATCTGTTCACACCTTGTTTCTGCCATGTGCTTGAACGCCAAGACGTTCGCGCTTCTGTGAGATGAAAGACGTCCTTCTGCATATGTGGTTGCTCACACCGGTGCACTTGTTAGTGTATCCATTCAGTCCTGGGCTGCGGGGCATTCAGAAGTGGCTCTGTGGAGACGTCTGCATAGAGGCAGCTGTCAGAACACGCACACTCGATTGTTCACCAAAACATATGCAGACGCGTCCTTAGCCTGTAGATTTGGATGCACAGAGTTCCCTGTGTTCGCAAGAGACAAGGGAATCGCGTCTGTGCGCACAGAAGCAATAGCGGACCGTTTCCCTCGGAGTGAACGCGAAAGAGCCGTCTATATACTCGCAGACACGCGAACGTGCCTCAATGCGGTCACAGAGGCAGCAGCTTTTGCACAGATGCTCCTGGTGATTCTGGCACTTTCCAGGCACACTCCTGAAAGTCGCGCACACTGCTGTTCACTCGCTAAACGACCTCTTGGGAAACACGTCTCCGGTCGACGGACCGCTCAGATTGCTTCTCGTGTAACTGTGAACTGTGTCAGCGCAGGGAATCCGTCTCTGTTGAGCAGATGTCAATCCTGCCTCGCTTTTGCTTTGTTGCCTCTACCAAGATGATTTCCCGTTTCTCTCTTCACTGGAGCAGGCAGACACAGCCAACGCACATCAAGTGTCAAGAGACACGCTCTGCTGAGCTCAACGCTTGTGCAGATGCACATGTGCGACGAAGTCAACACACGTGCTTGTGGAGAGAAAGAAAGGGACTCCCAGGCGTGTGGAGCGACGGGGAGAAAGAGCGGGCGCTGAGGAACACAGTTTCAAACAGACTGTCTCCACACAAACAGGCACCTGTCTGCAGGTATCCTAGATCTTGATTCTTGAACGTGAGGAAACACGCGTCTGAGCAAAACTCCCAAACGCTTCCAGGAAAGACACAGGCTCTCCCACAAGCACACAAGTGTTTGCCCTCAGCTATAGATCAGGGACAAGCCTGTGAAGAGCAACCAAAGAGCTCGTCCGTCTTTCCCTCAATAGATGGGAGTAGGCGCGCTTGCGGATGTGTGCGTGTGTGTGGCCACGCGTTTGCTTAGGCATCAGTGTGTGAAAAGGTAGGTGCTTTTCTCTAGCTGCGTGTGCGTGCACGTGGTGCTGGGTGCACATCCCTGGGTGCTCGTGGAAAGGTTTCTGCATGGTTTTCGCTGAGGAATCGTGTGTGTGCACATGGACAAAGAGAAGGCGCAGCAACCAGGTTCCAGCGCCGAAGAAGGCAAAAGGCGAGGTTTCCGGCGCTATCTCCTTCTCTCCCCAGAGCTAGTCGCGCAAAGCAAGCCGCTAAGCCGGCGACCGGCAAGAGAGCTACAACGAAGCATGCCGAACGGAGAAAATAGCAGCAGCTCATCTGTTCACACCTTGTTTCTGCCATGTGCTTGAACGCCAAGACGTTCGCGCTTCTGTGAGATGAAAGACGTCCTTCTGCATATGTGGTTGCTCACACCGGTGCACTTGTTAGTGTATCCATTCAGTCCTGGGCTGCGGGGCATTCAGAAGTGGCTCTGTGGAGACGTCTGCATAGAGGCAGCTGTCAGAACACGCACACTCGATTGTTCACCAAAACATATGCAGACGCGTCCTTAGCCTGTAGATTTGGATGCACAGAGTTCCCTGTGTTCGCAAGAGACAAGGGAATCGCGTCTGTGCGCACAGAAGCAATAGCGGACCGTTTCCCTCGGAGTGAACGCGAAAGAGCCGTCTATATACTCGCAGACACGCGAACGTGCCTCAATGCGGTCACAGAGGCAGCAGCTTTTGCACAGATGCTCCTGGTGATTCTGGCACTTTCCAGGCACACTCCTGAAAGTCGCGCACACTGCTGTTCACTCGCTAAACGACCTCTTGGGAAACACGTCTCCGGTCGACGGACCGCTCAGATTGCTTCTCGTGTAACTGTGAACTGTGTCAGCGCAGGGAATCCGTCTCTGTTGAGCAGATGTCAATCCTGCCTCGCTTTTGCTTTGTTGCCTCTACCAAGATGATTTCCCGTTTCTCTCTTCACTGGAGCAGGCAGACACAGCCAACGCACATCAAGTGTCAAGAGACACGCTCTGCTGAGCTCAACGCTTGTGCAGATGCACATGTGCGACGAAGTCAACACACGTGCTTGTGGAGAGAAAGAAAGGGACTCCCAGGCGTGTGGAGCGACGGGGAGAAAGAGCGGGCGCTGAGGAACACAGTTTCAAACAGACTGTCTCCACACAAACAGGCACCTGTCTGCAGGTATCCTAGATCTTGATTCTTGAACTTGAGGAAACACGCGTCTGAGCAAAACTCCCAAACGCTTCCAGGAAAGACACAGGCTCTCCCACAAGCACACAAGTGTTTGCCCTCAGCTATAGATCAGGGACAAGCCTGTGAAGAGCAACCAAAGAGCTCGTCCGTCTTTCCCTCAATAGATGGGAGTAGGCGCGCTTGCGGATGTGTGCGTGTGTGTGGCCACGCGTTTGCTTAGGCATCAGTGTGTGAAAAGGTAGGTGCTTTTCTCTAGCTGCGTGTGCGTGCACGTGGTGCTGGGTGCACATCCCTGGGTGCTCGTGGAAAGGTTTCTGCATGGTTTTCGCTGAGGAATCGTGTGTGTGCACATGGACAAAGAGAAGGCGCAGCAACCAGGTTCCAGCGCCGAAGAAGGCAAAAGGCGAGGTTTCCGGCGCTATCTCCTTCTCTCCCCAGAGCTAGTCGCGCAAAGCAAGCCGCTAAGCCGGCGACCGGCAAGAGAGCTACAACGAAGCATGCCGAACGGAGAAAATAGCAGCAGCTCATCTGTTCACACCTTGTTTCTGCCATGTGCTTGAACGCCAAGACGTTCGCGCTTCTGTGAGATGAAAGACGTCCTTCTGCATATGTGGTTGCTCACACCGGTGCACTTGTTAGTGTATCCATTCAGTCCTGGGCTGCGGGGCATTCAGAAGTGGCTCTGTGGAGACGTCTGCATAGAGGCAGCTGTCAGAACACGCACACTCGATTGTTCACCAAAACATATGCAGACGCGTCCTTAGCCTGTAGATTTGGATGCACAGAGTTCCCTGTGTTCGCAAGAGACAAGGGAATCGCGTCTGTGCGCACAGAAGCAATAGCGGACCGTTTCCCTCGGAGTGAACGCGAAAGAGCCGTCTATATACTCGCAGACACGCGAACGTGCCTCAATGCGGTCACAGAGGCAGCAGCTTTTGCACAGATGCTCCTGGTGATTCTGGCACTTTCCAGGCACACTCCTGAAAGTCGCGCACACTGCTGTTCACTCGCTAAACGACCTCTTGGGAAACACGTCTCCGGTCGACGGACCGCTCAGATTGCTTCTCGTGTAACTGTGAACTGTGTCAGCGCAGGGAATCCGTCTCTGTTGAGCAGATGTCAATCCTGCCTCGCTTTTGCTTTGTTGCCTCTACCAAGATGATTTCCCGTTTCTCTCTTCACTGGAGCAGGCAGACACAGCCAACGCACATCAAGTGTCAAGAGACACGCTCTGCTGAGCTCAACGCTTGTGCAGATGCACATGTGCGACGAAGTCAACACACGTGCTTGTGGAGAGAAAGAAAGGGACTCCCAGGCGTGTGGAGCGACGGGGAGAAAGAGCGGGCGCTGAGGAACACAGTTTCAAACAGACTGTCTCCACACAAACAGGCACCTGTCTGCAGGTATCCTAGATCTTGATTCTTGAACTTGAGGAAACACGCGTCTGAGCAAAACTCCCAAACGCTTCCAGGAAAGACACAGGCTCTCCCACAAGCACACAAGTGTTTGCCCTCAGCTATAGATCAGGGACAAGCCTGTGAAGAGCAACCAAAGAGCTCGTCCGTCTTTCCCTCAATAGATGGGAGTAGGCGCGCTTGCGGATGTGTGCGTGTGTGTGGCCACGCGTTTGCTTAGGCATCAGTGTGTGAAAAGGTAGGTGCTTTTCTCTAGCTGCGTGTGCGTGCACGTGGTGCTGGGTGCACATCCCTGGGTGCTCGTGGAAAGGTTTCTGCATGGTTTTCGCTGAGGAATCGTGTGTGTGCACATGGACAAAGAGAAGGCGCAGCAACCAGGTTCCAGCGCCGAAGAAGGCAAAAGGCGAGGTTTCCGGCGCTATCTCCTTCTCTCCCCAGAGCTAGTCGCGCAAAGCAAGCCGCTAAGCCGGCGACCGGCAAGAGAGCTACAACGAAGCATGCCGAACGGAGAAAATAGCAGCAGCTCATCTGTTCACACCTTGTTTCTGCCATGTGCTTGAACGCCAAGACGTTCGCGCTTCTGTGAGATGAAAGACGTCCTTCTGCATATGTGGTTGCTCACACCGGTGCACTTGTTAGTGTATCCATTCAGTCCTGGGCTGCGGGGCATTCAGAAGTGGCTCTGTGGAGACGTCTGCATAGAGGCAGCTGTCAGAACACGCACACTCGATTGTTCACCAAAACATATGCAGACGCGTCCTTAGCCTGTAGATTTGGATGCACAGAGTTCCCTGTGTTCGCAAGAGACAAGGGAATCGCGTCTGTGCGCACAGAAGCAATAGCGGACCGTTTCCCTCGGAGTGAACGCGAAAGAGCCGTCTATATACTCGCAGACACGCGAACGTGCCTCAATGCGGTCACAGAGGCAGCAGCTTTTGCACAGATGCTCCTGGTGATTCTGGCACTTTCCAGGCACACTCCTGAAAGTCGCGCACACTGCTGTTCACTCGCTAAACGACCTCTTGGGAAACACGTCTCCGGTCGACGGACCGCTCAGATTGCTTCTCGTGTAACTGTGAACTGTGTCAGCGCAGGGAATCCGTCTCTGTTGAGCAGATGTCAATCCTGCCTCGCTTTTGCTTTGTTGCCTCTACCAAGATGATTTCCCGTTTCTCTCTTCACTGGAGCAGGCAGACACAGCCAACGCACATCAAGTGTCAAGAGACACGCTCTGCTGAGCTCAACGCTTGTGCAGATGCACATGTGCGACGAAGTCAACACACGTGCTTGTGGAGAGAAAGAAAGGGACTCCCAGGCGTGTGGAGCGACGGGGAGAAAGAGCGGGCGCTGAGGAACACAGTTTCAAACAGACTGTCTCCACACAAACAGGCACCTGTCTGCAGGTATCCTAGATCTTGATTCTTGAACTTGAGGAAACACGCGTCTGAGCAAAACTCCCAAACGCTTCCAGGAAAGACACAGGCTCTCCCACAAGCACACAAGTGTTTGCCCTCAGCTATAGATCAGGGACAAGCCTGTGAAGAGCAACCAAAGAGCTCGTCCGTCTTTCCCTCAATAGATGGGAGTAGGCGCGCTTGCGGATGTGTGCGTGTGTGTGGCCACGCGTTTGCTTAGGCATCAGTGTGTGAAAAGGTAGGTGCTTTTCTCTAGCTGCGTGTGCGTGCACGTGGTGCTGGGTGCACATCCCTGGGTGCTCGTGGAAAGGTTTCTGCATGGTTTTCGCTGAGGAATCGTGTGTGTGCACATGGACAAAGAGAAGGCGCAGCAACCAGGTTCCAGCGCCGAAGAAGGCAAAAGGCGAGGTTTCCGGCGCTATCTCCTTCTCTCCCCAGAGCTAGTCGCGCAAAGCAAGCCGCTAAGCCGGCGACCGGCAAGAGAGCTACAACGAAGCATGCCGAACGGAGAAAATAGCAGCAGCTCATCTGTTCACACCTTGTTTCTGCCATGTGCTTGAACGCCAAGACGTTCGCGCTTCTGTGAGATGAAAGACGTCCTTCTGCATATGTGGTTGCTCACACCGGTGCACTTGTTAGTGTATCCATTCAGTCCTGGGCTGCGGGGCATTCAGAAGTGGCTCTGTGGAGACGTCTGCATAGAGGCAGCTGTCAGAACACGCACACTCGATTGTTCACCAAAACATATGCAGACGCGTCCTTAGCCTGTAGATTTGGATGCACAGAGTTCCCTGTGTTCGCAAGAGACAAGGGAATCGCGTCTGTGCGCACAGAAGCAATAGCGGACCGTTTCCCTCGGAGTGAACGCGAAAGAGCCGTCTATATACTCGCAGACACGCGAACGTGCCTCAATGCGGTCACAGAGGCAGCAGCTTTTGCACAGATGCTCCTGGTGATTCTGGCACTTTCCAGGCACACTCCTGAAAGTCGCGCACACTGCTGTTCACTCGCTAAACGACCTCTTGGGAAACACGTCTCCGGTCGACGGACCGCTCAGATTGCTTCTCGTGTAACTGTGAACTGTGTCAGCGCAGGGAATCCGTCTCTGTTGAGCAGATGTCAATCCTGCCTCGCTTTTGCTTTGTTGCCTCTACCAAGATGATTTCCCGTTTCTCTCTTCACTGGAGCAGGCAGACACAGCCAACGCACATCAAGTGTCAAGAGACACGCTCTGCTGAGCTCAACGCTTGTGCAGATGCACATGTGCGACGAAGTCAACACACGTGCTTGTGGAGAGAAAGAAAGGGACTCCCAGGCGTGTGGAGCGACGGGGAGAAAGAGCGGGCGCTGAGGAACACAGTTTCAAACAGACTGTCTCCACACAAACAGGCACCTGTCTGCAGGTATCCTAGATCTTGATTCTTGAACTTGAGGAAACACGCGTCTGAGCAAAACTCCCAAACGCTTCCAGGAAAGACACAGGCTCTCCCACAAGCACACAAGTGTTTGCCCTCAGCTATAGATCAGGGACAAGCCTGTGAAGAGCAACCAAAGAGCTCGTCCGTCTTTCCCTCAATAGATGGGAGTAGGCGCGCTTGCGGATGTGTGCGTGTGTGTGGCCACGCGTTTGCTTAGGCATCAGTGTGTGAAAAGGTAGGTGCTTTTCTCTAGCTGCGTGTGCGTGCACGTGGTGCTGGGTGCACATCCCTGGGTGCTCGTGGAAAGGTTTCTGCATGGTTTTCGCTGAGGAATCGTGTGTGTGCACATGGACAAAGAGAAGGCGCAGCAACCAGGTTCCAGCGCCGAAGAAGGCAAAAGGCGAGGTTTCCGGCGCTATCTCCTTCTCTCCCCAGAGCTAGTCGCGCAAAGCAAGCCGCTAAGCCGGCGACCGGCAAGAGAGCTACAACGAAGCATGCCGAACGGAGAAAATAGCAGCAGCTCATCTGTTCACACCTTGTTTCTGCCATGTGCTTGAACGCCAAGACGTTCGCGCTTCTGTGAGATGAAAGACGTCCTTCTGCATATGTGGTTGCTCACACCGGTGCACTTGTTAGTGTATCCATTCAGTCCTGGGCTGCGGGGCATTCAGAAGTGGCTCTGTGGAGACGTCTGCATAGAGGCAGCTGTCAGAACACGCACACTCGATTGTTCACCAAAACATATGCAGACGCGTCCTTAGCCTGTAGATTTGGATGCACAGAGTTCCCTGTGTTCGCAAGAGACAAGGGAATCGCGTCTGTGCGCACAGAAGCAATAGCGGACCGTTTCCCTCGGAGTGAACGCGAAAGAGCCGTCTATATACTCGCAGACACGCGAACGTGCCTCAATGCGGTCACAGAGGCAGCAGCTTTTGCACAGATGCTCCTGGTGATTCTGGCACTTTCCAGGCACACTCCTGAAAGTCGCGCACACTGCTGTTCACTCGCTAAACGACCTCTTGGGAAACACGTCTCCGGTCGACGGACCGCTCAGATTGCTTCTCGTGTAACTGTGAACTGTGTCAGCGCAGGGAATCCGTCTCTGTTGAGCAGATGTCAATCCTGCCTCGCTTTTGCTTTGTTGCCTCTACCAAGATGATTTCCCGTTTCTCTCTTCACTGGAGCAGGCAGACACAGCCAACGCACATCAAGTGTCAAGAGACACGCTCTGCTGAGCTCAACGCTTGTGCAGATGCACATGTGCGACGAAGTCAACACACGTGCTTGTGGAGAGAAAGAAAGGGACTCCCAGGCGTGTGGAGCGACGGGGAGAAAGAGCGGGCGCTGAGGAACACAGTTTCAAACAGACTGTCTCCACACAAACAGGCACCTGTCTGCAGGTATCCTAGATCTTGATTCTTGAACTTGAGGAAACACGCGTCTGAGCAAAACTCCCAAACGCTTCCAGGAAAGACACAGGCTCTCCCACAAGCACACAAGTGTTTGCCCTCAGCTATAGATCAGGGACAAGCCTGTGAAGAGCAACCAAAGAGCTCGTCCGTCTTTCCCTCAATAGATGGGAGTAGGCGCGCTTGCGGATGTGTGCGTGTGTGTGGCCACGCGTTTGCTTAGGCATCAGTGTGTGAAAAGGTAGGTGCTTTTCTCTAGCTGCGTGTGCGTGCACGTGGTGCTGGGTGCACATCCCTGGGTGCTCGTGGAAAGGTTTCTGCATGGTTTTCGCTGAGGAATCGTGTGTGTGCACATGGACAAAGAGAAGGCGCAGCAACCAGGTTCCAGCGCCGAAGAAGGCAAAAGGCGAGGTTTCCGGCGCTATCTCCTTCTCTCCCCAGAGCTAGTCGCGCAAAGCAAGCCGCTAAGCCGGCGACCGGCAAGAGAGCTACAACGAAGCATGCCGAACGGAGAAAATAGCAGCAGCTCATCTGTTCACACCTTGTTTCTGCCATGTGCTTGAACGCCAAGACGTTCGCGCTTCTGTGAGATGAAAGACGTCCTTCTGCATATGTGGTTGCTCACACCGGTGCACTTGTTAGTGTATCCATTCAGTCCTGGGCTGCGGGGCATTCAGAAGTGGCTCTGTGGAGACGTCTGCATAGAGGCAGCTGTCAGAACACGCACACTCGATTGTTCACCAAAACATATGCAGACGCGTCCTTAGCCTGTAGATTTGGATGCACAGAGTTCCCTGTGTTCGCAAGAGACAAGGGAATCGCGTCTGTGCGCACAGAAGCAATAGCGGACCGTTTCCCTCGGAGTGAACGCGAAAGAGCCGTCTATATACTCGCAGACACGCGAACGTGCCTCAATGCGGTCACAGAGGCAGCAGCTTTTGCACAGATGCTCCTGGTGATTCTGGCACTTTCCAGGCACACTCCTGAAAGTCGCGCACACTGCTGTTCACTCGCTAAACGACCTCTTGGGAAACACGTCTCCGGTCGACGGACCGCTCAGATTGCTTCTCGTGTAACTGTGAACTGTGTCAGCGCAGGGAATCCGTCTCTGTTGAGCAGATGTCAATCCTGCCTCGCTTTTGCTTTGTTGCCTCTACCAAGATGATTTCCCGTTTCTCTCTTCACTGGAGCAGGCAGACACAGCCAACGCACATCAAGTGTCAAGAGACACGCTCTGCTGAGCTCAACGCTTGTGCAGATGCACATGTGCGACGAAGTCAACACACGTGCTTGTGGAGAGAAAGAAAGGGACTCCCAGGCGTGTGGAGCGACGGGGAGAAAGAGCGGGCGCTGAGGAACACAGTTTCAAACAGACTGTCTCCACACAAACAGGCACCTGTCTGCAGGTATCCTAGATCTTGATTCTTGAACGTGAGGAAACACGCGTCTGAGCAAAACTCCCAAACGCTTCCAGGAAAGACACAGGCTCTCCCACAAGCACACAAGTGTTTGCCCTCAGCTATAGATCAGGGACAAGCCTGTGAAGAGATGCCCTGCTATTCTTTCGCCTTATGGCATCATGTGTTTCGTTCCTCTTGGAGATCGATTGTTAAACGTCTTTCCTCGGGCGACTGTGAAGCATTTGCCAGCGGAGGAGAAGTAGCACGGAGCAGCATTCAGTACTGCCTACGAGTGTCTTTGCTACCCTACTAGCGGAGCTCCAAGAACAGGCACACATCTTCAGGTACCTTCCAAATGTGGATTCCCCTGCAGCCCCGTAGGCGGGCGTGCAGTACGCCAACCGTCAACGGACGTTTTTCCCCTCAAGCCTGTCAGGACGTTGCTCGTCCGTCTTTCCCTCAATAGATGGGAGTAGGCGCGCTTGCGGATGTGTGCGTGTGTGTGGCCACGCGTTTGCTTAGGCATCAGTGTGTGAAAAGGTAGGTGCTTTTCTCTAGCTGCGTGTGCGTGCACGTGGTGCTGGGTGCACATCCCTGGGTGCTCGTGGAAAGGTTTCTGCATGGTTTTCGCTGAGGAATCGTGTGTGTGCACATGGACAAAGAGAAGGCGCAGCAACCAGGTTCCAGCGCCGAAGAAGGCAAAAGGCGAGGTTTCCGGCGCTATCTCCTTCTCTCCCCAGAGCTAGTCGCGCAAAGCAAGCCGCTAAGCCGGCGACCGGCAAGAGAGCTACAACGAAGCATGCCGAACGGAGAAAATAGCAGCAGCTCATCTGTTCACACCTTGTTTCTGCCATGTGCTTGAACGCCAAGACGTTCGCGCTTCTGTGAGATGAAAGACGTCCTTCTGCATATGTGGTTGCTCACACCGGTGCACTTGTTAGTGTATCCATTCAGTCCTGGGCTGCGGGGCATTCAGAAGTGGCTCTGTGGAGACGTCTGCATAGAGGCAGCTGTCAGAACACGCACACTCGATTGTTCACCAAAACATATGCAGACGCGTCCTTAGCCTGTAGATTTGGATGCACAGAGTTCCCTGTGTTCGCAAGAGACAAGGGAATCGCGTCTGTGCGCACAGAAGCAATAGCGGACCGTTTCCCTCGGAGTGAACGCGAAAGAGCCGTCTATATACTCGCAGACACGCGAACGTGCCTCAATGCGGTCACAGAGGCAGCAGCTTTTGCACAGATGCTCCTGGTGATTCTGGCACTTTCCAGGCACACTCCTGAAAGTCGCGCACACTGCTGTTCACTCGCTAAACGACCTCTTGGGAAACACGTCTCCGGTCGACGGACCGCTCAGATTGCTTCTCGTGTAACTGTGAACTGTGTCAGCGCAGGGAATCCGTCTCTGTTGAGCAGATGTCAATCCTGCCTCGCTTTTGCTTTGTTGCCTCTACCAAGATGATTTCCCGTTTCTCTCTTCACTGGAGCAGGCAGACACAGCCAACGCACATCAAGTGTCAAGAGACACGCTCTGCTGAGCTCAACGCTTGTGCAGATGCACATGTGCGACGAAGTCAACACACGTGCTTGTGGAGAGAAAGAAAGGGACTCCCAGGCGTGTGGAGCGACGGGGAGAAAGAGCGGGCGCTGAGGAACACAGTTTCAAACAGACTGTCTCCACACAAACAGGCACCTGTCTGCAGGTATCCTAGATCTTGATTCTTGAACTTGAGGAAACACGCGTCTGAGCAAAACTCCCAAACGCTTCCAGGAAAGACACAGGCTCTCCCACAAGCACACAAGTGTTTGCCCTCAGCTATAGATCAGGGACAAGCCTGTGAAGAGCAACCAAAGAGCTCGTCCGTCTTTCCCTCAATAGATGGGAGTAGGCGCGCTTGCGGATGTGTGCGTGTGTGTGGCCACGCGTTTGCTTAGGCATCAGTGTGTGAAAAGGTAGGTGCTTTTCTCTAGCTGCGTGTGCGTGCACGTGGTGCTGGGTGCACATCCCTGGGTGCTCGTGGAAAGGTTTCTGCATGGTTTTCGCTGAGGAATCGTGTGTGTGCACATGGACAAAGAGAAGGCGCAGCAACCAGGTTCCAGCGCCGAAGAAGGCAAAAGGCGAGGTTTCCGGCGCTATCTCCTTCTCTCCCCAGAGCTAGTCGCGCAAAGCAAGCCGCTAAGCCGGCGACCGGCAAGAGAGCTACAACGAAGCATGCCGAACGGAGAAAATAGCAGCAGCTCATCTGTTCACACCTTGTTTCTGCCATGTGCTTGAACGCCAAGACGTTCGCGCTTCTGTGAGATGAAAGACGTCCTTCTGCATATGTGGTTGCTCACACCGGTGCACTTGTTAGTGTATCCATTCAGTCCTGGGCTGCGGGGCATTCAGAAGTGGCTCTGTGGAGACGTCTGCATAGAGGCAGCTGTCAGAACACGCACACTCGATTGTTCACCAAAACATATGCAGACGCGTCCTTAGCCTGTAGATTTGGATGCACAGAGTTCCCTGTGTTCGCAAGAGACAAGGGAATCGCGTCTGTGCGCACAGAAGCAATAGCGGACCGTTTCCCTCGGAGTGAACGCGAAAGAGCCGTCTATATACTCGCAGACACGCGAACGTGCCTCAATGCGGTCACAGAGGCAGCAGCTTTTGCACAGATGCTCCTGGTGATTCTGGCACTTTCCAGGCACACTCCTGAAAGTCGCGCACACTGCTGTTCACTCGCTAAACGACCTCTTGGGAAACACGTCTCCGGTCGACGGACCGCTCAGATTGCTTCTCGTGTAACTGTGAACTGTGTCAGCGCAGGGAATCCGTCTCTGTTGAGCAGATGTCAATCCTGCCTCGCTTTTGCTTTGTTGCCTCTACCAAGATGATTTCCCGTTTCTCTCTTCACTGGAGCAGGCAGACACAGCCAACGCACATCAAGTGTCAAGAGACACGCTCTGCTGAGCTCAACGCTTGTGCAGATGCACATGTGCGACGAAGTCAACACACGTGCTTGTGGAGAGAAAGAAAGGGACTCCCAGGCGTGTGGAGCGACGGGGAGAAAGAGCGGGCGCTGAGGAACACAGTTTCAAACAGACTGTCTCCACACAAACAGGCACCTGTCTGCAGGTATCCTAGATCTTGATTCTTGAACTTGAGGAAACACGCGTCTGAGCAAAACTCCCAAACGCTTCCAGGAAAGACACAGGCTCTCCCACAAGCACACAAGTGTTTGCCCTCAGCTATAGATCAGGGACAAGCCTGTGAAGAGCAACCAAAGAGCTCGTCCGTCTTTCCCTCAATAGATGGGAGTAGGCGCGCTTGCGGATGTGTGCGTGTGTGTGGCCACGCGTTTGCTTAGGCATCAGTGTGTGAAAAGGTAGGTGCTTTTCTCTAGCTGCGTGTGCGTGCACGTGGTGCTGGGTGCACATCCCTGGGTGCTCGTGGAAAGGTTTCTGCATGGTTTTCGCTGAGGAATCGTGTGTGTGCACATGGACAAAGAGAAGGCGCAGCAACCAGGTTCCAGCGCCGAAGAAGGCAAAAGGCGAGGTTTCCGGCGCTATCTCCTTCTCTCCCCAGAGCTAGTCGCGCAAAGCAAGCCGCTAAGCCGGCGACCGGCAAGAGAGCTACAACGAAGCATGCCGAACGGAGAAAATAGCAGCAGCTCATCTGTTCACACCTTGTTTCTGCCATGTGCTTGAACGCCAAGACGTTCGCGCTTCTGTGAGATGAAAGACGTCCTTCTGCATATGTGGTTGCTCACACCGGTGCACTTGTTAGTGTATCCATTCAGTCCTGGGCTGCGGGGCATTCAGAAGTGGCTCTGTGGAGACGTCTGCATAGAGGCAGCTGTCAGAACACGCACACTCGATTGTTCACCAAAACATATGCAGACGCGTCCTTAGCCTGTAGATTTGGATGCACAGAGTTCCCTGTGTTCGCAAGAGACAAGGGAATCGCGTCTGTGCGCACAGAAGCAATAGCGGACCGTTTCCCTCGGAGTGAACGCGAAAGAGCCGTCTATATACTCGCAGACACGCGAACGTGCCTCAATGCGGTCACAGAGGCAGCAGCTTTTGCACAGATGCTCCTGGTGATTCTGGCACTTTCCAGGCACACTCCTGAAAGTCGCGCACACTGCTGTTCACTCGCTAAACGACCTCTTGGGAAACACGTCTCCGGTCGACGGACCGCTCAGATTGCTTCTCGTGTAACTGTGAACTGTGTCAGCGCAGGGAATCCGTCTCTGTTGAGCAGATGTCAATCCTGCCTCGCTTTTGCTTTGTTGCCTCTACCAAGATGATTTCCCGTTTCTCTCTTCACTGGAGCAGGCAGACACAGCCAACGCACATCAAGTGTCAAGAGACACGCTCTGCTGAGCTCAACGCTTGTGCAGATGCACATGTGCGACGAAGTCAACACACGTGCTTGTGGAGAGAAAGAAAGGGACTCCCAGGCGTGTGGAGCGACGGGGAGAAAGAGCGGGCGCTGAGGAACACAGTTTCAAACAGACTGTCTCCACACAAACAGGCACCTGTCTGCAGGTATCCTAGATCTTGATTCTTGAACTTGAGGAAACACGCGTCTGAGCAAAACTCCCAAACGCTTCCAGGAAAGACACAGGCTCTCCCACAAGCACACAAGTGTTTGCCCTCAGCTATAGATCAGGGACAAGCCTGTGAAGAGCAACCAAAGAGCTCGTCCGTCTTTCCCTCAATAGATGGGAGTAGGCGCGCTTGCGGATGTGTGCGTGTGTGTGGCCACGCGTTTGCTTAGGCATCAGTGTGTGAAAAGGTAGGTGCTTTTCTCTAGCTGCGTGTGCGTGCACGTGGTGCTGGGTGCACATCCCTGGGTGCTCGTGGAAAGGTTTCTGCATGGTTTTCGCTGAGGAATCGTGTGTGTGCACATGGACAAAGAGAAGGCGCAGCAACCAGGTTCCAGCGCCGAAGAAGGCAAAAGGCGAGGTTTCCGGCGCTATCTCCTTCTCTCCCCAGAGCTAGTCGCGCAAAGCAAGCCGCTAAGCCGGCGACCGGCAAGAGAGCTACAACGAAGCATGCCGAACGGAGAAAATAGCAGCAGCTCATCTGTTCACACCTTGTTTCTGCCATGTGCTTGAACGCCAAGACGTTCGCGCTTCTGTGAGATGAAAGACGTCCTTCTGCATATGTGGTTGCTCACACCGGTGCACTTGTTAGTGTGTCCATTCAGTCCTGGGCTGCGGGGCATTCAGAAGTGGCTCTGTGGAGACGTCTGCATAGAGGCAGCTGTCAGAACACGCACACTCGATTGTTCACCAAAACATATGCAGACGCGTCCTTAGCCTGTAGATTTGGATGCACAGAGTTCCCTGTGTTCGCAAGAGACAAGGGAATCGCGTCTGTGCGCACAGAAGCAATAGCGGACCGTTTCCCTCGGAGTGAACGCGAAAGAGCCGTCTATATACTCGCAGACACGCGAACGTGCCTCAATGCGGTCACAGAGGCAGCAGCTTTTGCACAGATGCTCCTGGTGATTCTGGCACTTTCCAGGCACACTCCTGAAAGTCGCGCACACTGCTGTTCACTCGCTAAACGACCTCTTGGGAAACACGTCTCCGGTCGACGGACCGCTCAGATTGCTTCTCGTGTAACTGTGAACTGTGTCAGCGCAGGGAATCCGTCTCTGTTGAGCAGATGTCAATCCTGCCTCGCTTTTGCTTTGTTGCCTCTACCAAGATGATTTCCCGTTTCTCTCTTCACTGGAGCAGGCAGACACAGCCAACGCACATCAAGTGTCAAGAGACACGCTCTGCTGAGCTCAACGCTTGTGCAGATGCACATGTGCGACGAAGTCAACACACGTGCTTGTGGAGAGAAAGAAAGGGACTCCCAGGCGTGTGGAGCGACGGGGAGAAAGAGCGGGCGCTGAGGAACACAGTTTCAAACAGACTGTCTCCACACAAACAGGCACCTGTCTGCAGGTATCCTAGATCTTGATTCTTGAACTTGAGGAAACACGCGTCTGAGCAAAACTCCCAAACGCTTCCAGGAAAGACACAGGCTCTCCCACAAGCACACAAGTGTTTGCCCTCAGCTATAGATCAGGGACAAGCCTGTGAAGAGCAACCAAAGAGCTCGTCCGTCTTTCCCTCAATAGATGGGAGTAGGCGCGCTTGCGGATGTGTGCGTGTGTGTGGCCACGCGTTTGCTTAGGCATCAGTGTGTGAAAAGGTAGGTGCTTTTCTCTAGCTGCGTGTGCGTGCACGTGGTGCTGGGTGCACATCCCTGGGTGCTCGTGGAAAGGTTTCTGCATGGTTTTCGCTGAGGAATCGTGTGTGTGCACATGGACAAAGAGAAGGCGCAGCAACCAGGTTCCAGCGCCGAAGAAGGCAAAAGGCGAGGTTTCCGGCGCTATCTCCTTCTCTCCCCAGAGCTAGTCGCGCAAAGCAAGCCGCTAAGCCGGCGACCGGCAAGAGAGCTACAACGAAGCATGCCGAACGGAGAAAATAGCAGCAGCTCATCTGTTCACACCTTGTTTCTGCCATGTGCTTGAACGCCAAGACGTTCGCGCTTCTGTGAGATGAAAGACGTCCTTCTGCATATGTGGTTGCTCACACCGGTGCACTTGTTAGTGTGTCCATTCAGTCCTGGGCTGCGGGGCATTCAGAAGTGGCTCTGTGGAGACGTCTGCATAGAGGCAGCTGTCAGAACACGCACACTCGATTGTTCACCAAAACATATGCAGACGCGTCCTTAGCCTGTAGATTTGGATGCACAGAGTTCCCTGTGTTCGCAAGAGACAAGGGAATCGCGTCTGTGCGCACAGAAGCAATAGCGGACCGTTTCCCTCGGAGTGAACGCGAAAGAGCCGTCTATATACTCGCAGACACGCGAACGTGCCTCAATGCGGTCACAGAGGCAGCAGCTTTTGCACAGATGCTCCTGGTGATTCTGGCACTTTCCAGGCACACTCCTGAAAGTCGCGCACACTGCTGTTCACTCGCTAAACGACCTCTTGGGAAACACGTCTCCGGTCGACGGACCGCTCAGATTGCTTCTCGTGTAACTGTGAACTGTGTCAGCGCAGGGAATCCGTCTCTGTTGAGCAGATGTCAATCCTGCCTCGCTTTTGCTTTGTTGCCTCTACCAAGATGATTTCCCGTTTCTCTCTTCACTGGAGCAGGCAGACACAGCCAACGCACATCAAGTGTCAAGAGACACGCTCTGCTGAGCTCAACGCTTGTGCAGATGCACATGTGCGACGAAGTCAACACACGTGCTTGTGGAGAGAAAGAAAGGGACTCCCAGGCGTGTGGAGCGACGGGGAGAAAGAGCGGGCGCTGAGGAACACAGTTTCAAACAGACTGTCTCCACACAAACAGGCACCTGTCTGCAGGTATCCTAGATCTTGATTCTTGAACGTGAGGAAACACGCGTCTGAGCAAAACTCCCAAACGCTTCCAGGAAAGACACAGGCTCTCCCACAAGCACACAAGTGTTTGCCCTCAGCTATAGATCAGGGACAAGCCTGTGAAGAGCAACCAAAGAGCTCGTCCGTCTTTCCCTCAATAGATGGGAGTAGGCGCGCTTGCGGATGTGTGCGTGTGTGTGGCCACGCGTTTGCTTAGGCATCAGTGTGTGAAAAGGTAGGTGCTTTTCTCTAGCTGCGTGTGCGTGCACGTGGTGCTGGGTGCACATCCCTGGGTGCTCGTGGAAAGGTTTCTGCATGGTTTTCGCTGAGGAATCGTGTGTGTGCACATGGACAAAGAGAAGGCGCAGCAACCAGGTTCCAGCGCCGAAGAAGGCAAAAGGCGAGGTTTCCGGCGCTATCTCCTTCTCTCCCCAGAGCTAGTCGCGCAAAGCAAGCCGCTAAGCCGGCGACCGGCAAGAGAGCTACAACGAAGCATGCCGAACGGAGAAAATAGCAGCAGCTCATCTGTTCACACCTTGTTTCTGCCATGTGCTTGAACGCCAAGACGTTCGCGCTTCTGTGAGATGAAAGACGTCCTTCTGCATATGTGGTTGCTCACACCGGTGCACTTGTTAGTGTATCCATTCAGTCCTGGGCTGCGGGGCATTCAGAAGTGGCTCTGTGGAGACGTCTGCATAGAGGCAGCTGTCAGAACACGCACACTCGATTGTTCACCAAAACATATGCAGACGCGTCCTTAGCCTGTAGATTTGGATGCACAGAGTTCCCTGTGTTCGCAAGAGACAAGGGAATCGCGTCTGTGCGCACAGAAGCAATAGCGGACCGTTTCCCTCGGAGTGAACGCGAAAGAGCCGTCTATATACTCGCAGACACGCGAACGTGCCTCAATGCGGTCACAGAGGCAGCAGCTTTTGCACAGATGCTCCTGGTGATTCTGGCACTTTCCAGGCACACTCCTGAAAGTCGCGCACACTGCTGTTCACTCGCTAAACGACCTCTTGGGAAACACGTCTCCGGTCGACGGACCGCTCAGATTGCTTCTCGTGTAACTGTGAACTGTGTCAGCGCAGGGAATCCGTCTCTGTTGAGCAGATGTCAATCCTGCCTCGCTTTTGCTTTGTTGCCTCTACCAAGATGATTTCCCGTTTCTCTCTTCACTGGAGCAGGCAGACACAGCCAACGCACATCAAGTGTCAAGAGACACGCTCTGCTGAGCTCAACGCTTGTGCAGATGCACATGTGCGACGAAGTCAACACACGTGCTTGTGGAGAGAAAGAAAGGGACTCCCAGGCGTGTGGAGCGACGGGGAGAAAGAGCGGGCGCTGAGGAACACAGTTTCAAACAGACTGTCTCCACACAAACAGGCACCTGTCTGCAGGTATCCTAGATCTTGATTCTTGAACGTGAGGAAACACGCGTCTGAGCAAAACTCCCAAACGCTTCCAGGAAAGACACAGGCTCTCCCACAAGCACACAAGTGTTTGCCCTCAGCTATAGATCAGGGACAAGCCTGTGAAGAGCAACCAAAGAGCTCGTCCGTCTTTCCCTCAATAGATGGGAGTAGGCGCGCTTGCGGATGTGTGCGTGTGTGTGGCCACGCGTTTGCTTAGGCATCAGTGTGTGAAAAGGTAGGTGCTTTTCTCTAGCTGCGTGTGCGTGCACGTGGTGCTGGGTGCACATCCCTGGGTGCTCGTGGAAAGGTTTCTGCATGGTTTTCGCTGAGGAATCGTGTGTGTGCACATGGACAAAGAGAAGGCGCAGCAACCAGGTTCCAGCGCCGAAGAAGGCAAAAGGCGAGGTTTCCGGCGCTATCTCCTTCTCTCCCCAGAGCTAGTCGCGCAAAGCAAGCCGCTAAGCCGGCGACCGGCAAGAGAGCTACAACGAAGCATGCCGAACGGAGAAAATAGCAGCAGCTCATCTGTTCACACCTTGTTTCTGCCATGTGCTTGAACGCCAAGACGTTCGCGCTTCTGTGAGATGAAAGACGTCCTTCTGCATATGTGGTTGCTCACACCGGTGCACTTGTTAGTGTATCCATTCAGTCCTGGGCTGCGGGGCATTCAGAAGTGGCTCTGTGGAGACGTCTGCATAGAGGCAGCTGTCAGAACACGCACACTCGATTGTTCACCAAAACATATGCAGACGCGTCCTTAGCCTGTAGATTTGGATGCACAGAGTTCCCTGTGTTCGCAAGAGACAAGGGAATCGCGTCTGTGCGCACAGAAGCAATAGCGGACCGTTTCCCTCGGAGTGAACGCGAAAGAGCCGTCTATATACTCGCAGACACGCGAACGTGCCTCAATGCGGTCACAGAGGCAGCAGCTTTTGCACAGATGCTCCTGGTGATTCTGGCACTTTCCAGGCACACTCCTGAAAGTCGCGCACACTGCTGTTCACTCGCTAAACGACCTCTTGGGAAACACGTCTCCGGTCGACGGACCGCTCAGATTGCTTCTCGTGTAACTGTGAACTGTGTCAGCGCAGGGAATCCGTCTCTGTTGAGCAGATGTCAATCCTGCCTCGCTTTTGCTTTGTTGCCTCTACCAAGATGATTTCCCGTTTCTCTCTTCACTGGAGCAGGCAGACACAGCCAACGCACATCAAGTGTCAAGAGACACGCTCTGCTGAGCTCAACGCTTGTGCAGATGCACATGTGCGACGAAGTCAACACACGTGCTTGTGGAGAGAAAGAAAGGGACTCCCAGGCGTGTGGAGCGACGGGGAGAAAGAGCGGGCGCTGAGGAACACAGTTTCAAACAGACTGTCTCCACACAAACAGGCACCTGTCTGCAGGTATCCTAGATCTTGATTCTTGAACTTGAGGAAACACGCGTCTGAGCAAAACTCCCAAACGCTTCCAGGAAAGACACAGGCTCTCCCACAAGCACACAAGTGTTTGCCCTCAGCTATAGATCAGGGACAAGCCTGTGAAGAGCAACCAAAGAGCTCGTCCGTCTTTCCCTCAATAGATGGGAGTAGGCGCGCTTGCGGATGTGTGCGTGTGTGTGGCCACGCGTTTGCTTAGGCATCAGTGTGTGAAAAGGTAGGTGCTTTTCTCTAGCTGCGTGTGCGTGCACGTGGTGCTGGGTGCACATCCCTGGGTGCTCGTGGAAAGGTTTCTGCATGGTTTTCGCTGAGGAATCGTGTGTGTGCACATGGACAAAGAGAAGGCGCAGCAACCAGGTTCCAGCGCCGAAGAAGGCAAAAGGCGAGGTTTCCGGCGCTATCTCCTTCTCTCCCCAGAGCTAGTCGCGCAAAGCAAGCCGCTAAGCCGGCGACCGGCAAGAGAGCTACAACGAAGCATGCCGAACGGAGAAAATAGCAGCAGCTCATCTGTTCACACCTTGTTTCTGCCATGTGCTTGAACGCCAAGACGTTCGCGCTTCTGTGAGATGAAAGACGTCCTTCTGCATATGTGGTTGCTCACACCGGTGCACTTGTTAGTGTATCCATTCAGTCCTGGGCTGCGGGGCATTCAGAAGTGGCTCTGTGGAGACGTCTGCATAGAGGCAGCTGTCAGAACACGCACACTCGATTGTTCACCAAAACATATGCAGACGCGTCCTTAGCCTGTAGATTTGGATGCACAGAGTTCCCTGTGTTCGCAAGAGACAAGGGAATCGCGTCTGTGCGCACAGAAGCAATAGCGGACCGTTTCCCTCGGAGTGAACGCGAAAGAGCCGTCTATATACTCGCAGACACGCGAACGTGCCTCAATGCGGTCACAGAGGCAGCAGCTTTTGCACAGATGCTCCTGGTGATTCTGGCACTTTCCAGGCACACTCCTGAAAGTCGCGCACACTGCTGTTCACTCGCTAAACGACCTCTTGGGAAACACGTCTCCGGTCGACGGACCGCTCAGATTGCTTCTCGTGTAACTGTGAACTGTGTCAGCGCAGGGAATCCGTCTCTGTTGAGCAGATGTCAATCCTGCCTCGCTTTTGCTTTGTTGCCTCTACCAAGATGATTTCCCGTTTCTCTCTTCACTGGAGCAGGCAGACACAGCCAACGCACATCAAGTGTCAAGAGACACGCTCTGCTGAGCTCAACGCTTGTGCAGATGCACATGTGCGACGAAGTCAACACACGTGCTTGTGGAGAGAAAGAAAGGGACTCCCAGGCGTGTGGAGCGACGGGGAGAAAGAGCGGGCGCTGAGGAACACAGTTTCAAACAGACTGTCTCCACACAAACAGGCACCTGTCTGCAGGTATCCTAGATCTTGATTCTTGAACGTGAGGAAACACGCGTCTGAGCAAAACTCCCAAACGCTTCCAGGAAAGACACAGGCTCTCCCACAAGCACACAAGTGTTTGCCCTCAGCTATAGATCAGGGACAAGCCTGTGAAGAGCAACCAAAGAGCTCGTCCGTCTTTCCCTCAATAGATGGGAGTAGGCGCGCTTGCGGATGTGTGCGTGTGTGTGGCCACGCGTTTGCTTAGGCATCAGTGTGTGAAAAGGTAGGTGCTTTTCTCTAGCTGCGTGTGCGTGCACGTGGTGCTGGGTGCACATCCCTGGGTGCTCGTGGAAAGGTTTCTGCATGGTTTTCGCTGAGGAATCGTGTGTGTGCACATGGACAAAGAGAAGGCGCAGCAACCAGGTTCCAGCGCCGAAGAAGGCAAAAGGCGAGGTTTCCGGCGCTATCTCCTTCTCTCCCCAGAGCTAGTCGCGCAAAGCAAGCCGCTAAGCCGGCGACCGGCAAGAGAGCTACAACGAAGCATGCCGAACGGAGAAAATAGCAGCAGCTCATCTGTTCACACCTTGTTTCTGCCATGTGCTTGAACGCCAAGACGTTCGCGCTTCTGTGAGATGAAAGACGTCCTTCTGCATATGTGGTTGCTCACACCGGTGCACTTGTTAGTGTATCCATTCAGTCCTGGGCTGCGGGGCATTCAGAAGTGGCTCTGTGGAGACGTCTGCATAGAGGCAGCTGTCAGAACACGCACACTCGATTGTTCACCAAAACATATGCAGACGCGTCCTTAGCCTGTAGATTTGGATGCACAGAGTTCCCTGTGTTCGCAAGAGACAAGGGAATCGCGTCTGTGCGCACAGAAGCAATAGCGGACCGTTTCCCTCGGAGTGAACGCGAAAGAGCCGTCTATATACTCGCAGACACGCGAACGTGCCTCAATGCGGTCACAGAGGCAGCAGCTTTTGCACAGATGCTCCTGGTGATTCTGGCACTTTCCAGGCACACTCCTGAAAGTCGCGCACACTGCTGTTCACTCGCTAAACGACCTCTTGGGAAACACGTCTCCGGTCGACGGACCGCTCAGATTGCTTCTCGTGTAACTGTGAACTGTGTCAGCGCAGGGAATCCGTCTCTGTTGAGCAGATGTCAATCCTGCCTCGCTTTTGCTTTGTTGCCTCTACCAAGATGATTTCCCGTTTCTCTCTTCACTGGAGCAGGCAGACACAGCCAACGCACATCAAGTGTCAAGAGACACGCTCTGCTGAGCTCAACGCTTGTGCAGATGCACATGTGCGACGAAGTCAACACACGTGCTTGTGGAGAGAAAGAAAGGGACTCCCAGGCGTGTGGAGCGACGGGGAGAAAGAGCGGGCGCTGAGGAACACAGTTTCAAACAGACTGTCTCCACACAAACAGGCACCTGTCTGCAGGTATCCTAGATCTTGATTCTTGAACTTGAGGAAACACGCGTCTGAGCAAAACTCCCAAACGCTTCCAGGAAAGACACAGGCTCTCCCACAAGCACACAAGTGTTTGCCCTCAGCTATAGATCAGGGACAAGCCTGTGAAGAGCAACCAAAGAGCTCGTCCGTCTTTCCCTCAATAGATGGGAGTAGGCGCGCTTGCGGATGTGTGCGTGTGTGTGGCCACGCGTTTGCTTAGGCATCAGTGTGTGAAAAGGTAGGTGCTTTTCTCTAGCTGCGTGTGCGTGCACGTGGTGCTGGGTGCACATCCCTGGGTGCTCGTGGAAAGGTTTCTGCATGGTTTTCGCTGAGGAATCGTGTGTGTGCACATGGACAAAGAGAAGGCGCAGCAACCAGGTTCCAGCGCCGAAGAAGGCAAAAGGCGAGGTTTCCGGCGCTATCTCCTTCTCTCCCCAGAGCTAGTCGCGCAAAGCAAGCCGCTAAGCCGGCGACCGGCAAGAGAGCTACAACGAAGCATGCCGAACGGAGAAAATAGCAGCAGCTCATCTGTTCACACCTTGTTTCTGCCATGTGCTTGAACGCCAAGACGTTCGCGCTTCTGTGAGATGAAAGACGTCCTTCTGCATATGTGGTTGCTCACACCGGTGCACTTGTTAGTGTATCCATTCAGTCCTGGGCTGCGGGGCATTCAGAAGTGGCTCTGTGGAGACGTCTGCATAGAGGCAGCTGTCAGAACACGCACACTCGATTGTTCACCAAAACATATGCAGACGCGTCCTTAGCCTGTAGATTTGGATGCACAGAGTTCCCTGTGTTCGCAAGAGACAAGGGAATCGCGTCTGTGCGCACAGAAGCAATAGCGGACCGTTTCCCTCGGAGTGAACGCGAAAGAGCCGTCTATATACTCGCAGACACGCGAACGTGCCTCAATGCGGTCACAGAGGCAGCAGCTTTTGCACAGATGCTCCTGGTGATTCTGGCACTTTCCAGGCACACTCCTGAAAGTCGCGCACACTGCTGTTCACTCGCTAAACGACCTCTTGGGAAACACGTCTCCGGTCGACGGACCGCTCAGATTGCTTCTCGTGTAACTGTGAACTGTGTCAGCGCAGGGAATCCGTCTCTGTTGAGCAGATGTCAATCCTGCCTCGCTTTTGCTTTGTTGCCTCTACCAAGATGATTTCCCGTTTCTCTCTTCACTGGAGCAGGCAGACACAGCCAACGCACATCAAGTGTCAAGAGACACGCTCTGCTGAGCTCAACGCTTGTGCAGATGCACATGTGCGACGAAGTCAACACACGTGCTTGTGGAGAGAAAGAAAGGGACTCCCAGGCGTGTGGAGCGACGGGGAGAAAGAGCGGGCGCTGAGGAACACAGTTTCAAACAGACTGTCTCCACACAAACAGGCACCTGTCTGCAGGTATCCTAGATCTTGATTCTTGAACGTGAGGAAACACGCGTCTGAGCAAAACTCCCAAACGCTTCCAGGAAAGACACAGGCTCTCCCACAAGCACACAAGTGTTTGCCCTCAGCTATAGATCAGGGACAAGCCTGTGAAGAGCAACCAAAGAGCTCGTCCGTCTTTCCCTCAATAGATGGGAGTAGGCGCGCTTGCGGATGTGTGCGTGTGTGTGGCCACGCGTTTGCTTAGGCATCAGTGTGTGAAAAGGTAGGTGCTTTTCTCTAGCTGCGTGTGCGTGCACGTGGTGCTGGGTGCACATCCCTGGGTGCTCGTGGAAAGGTTTCTGCATGGTTTTCGCTGAGGAATCGTGTGTGTGCACATGGACAAAGAGAAGGCGCAGCAACCAGGTTCCAGCGCCGAAGAAGGCAAAAGGCGAGGTTTCCGGCGCTATCTCCTTCTCTCCCCAGAGCTAGTCGCGCAAAGCAAGCCGCTAAGCCGGCGACCGGCAAGAGAGCTACAACGAAGCATGCCGAACGGAGAAAATAGCAGCAGCTCATCTGTTCACACCTTGTTTCTGCCATGTGCTTGAACGCCAAGACGTTCGCGCTTCTGTGAGATGAAAGACGTCCTTCTGCATATGTGGTTGCTCACACCGGTGCACTTGTTAGTGTATCCATTCAGTCCTGGGCTGCGGGGCATTCAGAAGTGGCTCTGTGGAGACGTCTGCATAGAGGCAGCTGTCAGAACACGCACACTCGATTGTTCACCAAAACATATGCAGACGCGTCCTTAGCCTGTAGATTTGGATGCACAGAGTTCCCTGTGTTCGCAAGAGACAAGGGAATCGCGTCTGTGCGCACAGAAGCAATAGCGGACCGTTTCCCTCGGAGTGAACGCGAAAGAGCCGTCTATATACTCGCAGACACGCGAACGTGCCTCAATGCGGTCACAGAGGCAGCAGCTTTTGCACAGATGCTCCTGGTGATTCTGGCACTTTCCAGGCACACTCCTGAAAGTCGCGCACACTGCTGTTCACTCGCTAAACGACCTCTTGGGAAACACGTCTCCGGTCGACGGACCGCTCAGATTGCTTCTCGTGTAACTGTGAACTGTGTCAGCGCAGGGAATCCGTCTCTGTTGAGCAGATGTCAATCCTGCCTCGCTTTTGCTTTGTTGCCTCTACCAAGATGATTTCCCGTTTCTCTCTTCACTGGAGCAGGCAGACACAGCCAACGCACATCAAGTGTCAAGAGACACGCTCTGCTGAGCTCAACGCTTGTGCAGATGCACATGTGCGACGAAGTCAACACACGTGCTTGTGGAGAGAAAGAAAGGGACTCCCAGGCGTGTGGAGCGACGGGGAGAAAGAGCGGGCGCTGAGGAACACAGTTTCAAACAGACTGTCTCCACACAAACAGGCACCTGTCTGCAGGTATCCTAGATCTTGATTCTTGAACTTGAGGAAACACGCGTCTGAGCAAAACTCCCAAACGCTTCCAGGAAAGACACAGGCTCTCCCACAAGCACACAAGTGTTTGCCCTCAGCTATAGATCAGGGACAAGCCTGTGAAGAGCAACCAAAGAGCTCGTCCGTCTTTCCCTCAATAGATGGGAGTAGGCGCGCTTGCGGATGTGTGCGTGTGTGTGGCCACGCGTTTGCTTAGGCATCAGTGTGTGAAAAGGTAGGTGCTTTTCTCTAGCTGCGTGTGCGTGCACGTGGTGCTGGGTGCACATCCCTGGGTGCTCGTGGAAAGGTTTCTGCATGGTTTTCGCTGAGGAATCGTGTGTGTGCACATGGACAAAGAGAAGGCGCAGCAACCAGGTTCCAGCGCCGAAGAAGGCAAAAGGCGAGGTTTCCGGCGCTATCTCCTTCTCTCCCCAGAGCTAGTCGCGCAAAGCAAGCCGCTAAGCCGGCGACCGGCAAGAGAGCTACAACGAAGCATGCCGAACGGAGAAAATAGCAGCAGCTCATCTGTTCACACCTTGTTTCTGCCATGTGCTTGAACGCCAAGACGTTCGCGCTTCTGTGAGATGAAAGACGTCCTTCTGCATATGTGGTTGCTCACACCGGTGCACTTGTTAGTGTATCCATTCAGTCCTGGGCTGCGGGGCATTCAGAAGTGGCTCTGTGGAGACGTCTGCATAGAGGCAGCTGTCAGAACACGCACACTCGATTGTTCACCAAAACATATGCAGACGCGTCCTTAGCCTGTAGATTTGGATGCACAGAGTTCCCTGTGTTCGCAAGAGACAAGGGAATCGCGTCTGTGCGCACAGAAGCAATAGCGGACCGTTTCCCTCGGAGTGAACGCGAAAGAGCCGTCTATATACTCGCAGACACGCGAACGTGCCTCAATGCGGTCACAGAGGCAGCAGCTTTTGCACAGATGCTCCTGGTGATTCTGGCACTTTCCAGGCACACTCCTGAAAGTCGCGCACACTGCTGTTCACTCGCTAAACGACCTCTTGGGAAACACGTCTCCGGTCGACGGACCGCTCAGATTGCTTCTCGTGTAACTGTGAACTGTGTCAGCGCAGGGAATCCGTCTCTGTTGAGCAGATGTCAATCCTGCCTCGCTTTTGCTTTGTTGCCTCTACCAAGATGATTTCCCGTTTCTCTCTTCACTGGAGCAGGCAGACACAGCCAACGCACATCAAGTGTCAAGAGACACGCTCTGCTGAGCTCAACGCTTGTGCAGATGCACATGTGCGACGAAGTCAACACACGTGCTTGTGGAGAGAAAGAAAGGGACTCCCAGGCGTGTGGAGCGACGGGGAGAAAGAGCGGGCGCTGAGGAACACAGTTTCAAACAGACTGTCTCCACACAAACAGGCACCTGTCTGCAGGTATCCTAGATCTTGATTCTTGAACTTGAGGAAACACGCGTCTGAGCAAAACTCCCAAACGCTTCCAGGAAAGACACAGGCTCTCCCACAAGCACACAAGTGTTTGCCCTCAGCTATAGATCAGGGACAAGCCTGTGAAGAGCAACCAAAGAGCTCGTCCGTCTTTCCCTCAATAGATGGGAGTAGGCGCGCTTGCGGATGTGTGCGTGTGTGTGGCCACGCGTTTGCTTAGGCATCAGTGTGTGAAAAGGTAGGTGCTTTTCTCTAGCTGCGTGTGCGTGCACGTGGTGCTGGGTGCACATCCCTGGGTGCTCGTGGAAAGGTTTCTGCATGGTTTTCGCTGAGGAATCGTGTGTGTGCACATGGACAAAGAGAAGGCGCAGCAACCAGGTTCCAGCGCCGAAGAAGGCAAAAGGCGAGGTTTCCGGCGCTATCTCCTTCTCTCCCCAGAGCTAGTCGCGCAAAGCAAGCCGCTAAGCCGGCGACCGGCAAGAGAGCTACAACGAAGCATGCCGAACGGAGAAAATAGCAGCAGCTCATCTGTTCACACCTTGTTTCTGCCATGTGCTTGAACGCCAAGACGTTCGCGCTTCTGTGAGATGAAAGACGTCCTTCTGCATATGTGGTTGCTCACACCGGTGCACTTGTTAGTGTATCCATTCAGTCCTGGGCTGCGGGGCATTCAGAAGTGGCTCTGTGGAGACGTCTGCATAGAGGCAGCTGTCAGAACACGCACACTCGATTGTTCACCAAAACATATGCAGACGCGTCCTTAGCCTGTAGATTTGGATGCACAGAGTTCCCTGTGTTCGCAAGAGACAAGGGAATCGCGTCTGTGCGCACAGAAGCAATAGCGGACCGTTTCCCTCGGAGTGAACGCGAAAGAGCCGTCTATATACTCGCAGACACGCGAACGTGCCTCAATGCGGTCACAGAGGCAGCAGCTTTTGCACAGATGCTCCTGGTGATTCTGGCACTTTCCAGGCACACTCCTGAAAGTCGCGCACACTGCTGTTCACTCGCTAAACGACCTCTTGGGAAACACGTCTCCGGTCGACGGACCGCTCAGATTGCTTCTCGTGTAACTGTGAACTGTGTCAGCGCAGGGAATCCGTCTCTGTTGAGCAGATGTCAATCCTGCCTCGCTTTTGCTTTGTTGCCTCTACCAAGATGATTTCCCGTTTCTCTCTTCACTGGAGCAGGCAGACACAGCCAACGCACATCAAGTGTCAAGAGACACGCTCTGCTGAGCTCAACGCTTGTGCAGATGCACATGTGCGACGAAGTCAACACACGTGCTTGTGGAGAGAAAGAAAGGGACTCCCAGGCGTGTGGAGCGACGGGGAGAAAGAGCGGGCGCTGAGGAACACAGTTTCAAACAGACTGTCTCCACACAAACAGGCACCTGTCTGCAGGTATCCTAGATCTTGATTCTTGAACTTGAGGAAACACGCGTCTGAGCAAAACTCCCAAACGCTTCCAGGAAAGACACAGGCTCTCCCACAAGCACACAAGTGTTTGCCCTCAGCTATAGATCAGGGACAAGCCTGTGAAGAGCAACCAAAGAGCTCGTCCGTCTTTCCCTCAATAGATGGGAGTAGGCGCGCTTGCGGATGTGTGCGTGTGTGTGGCCACGCGTTTGCTTAGGCATCAGTGTGTGAAAAGGTAGGTGCTTTTCTCTAGCTGCGTGTGCGTGCACGTGGTGCTGGGTGCACATCCCTGGGTGCTCGTGGAAAGGTTTCTGCATGGTTTTCGCTGAGGAATCGTGTGTGTGCACATGGACAAAGAGAAGGCGCAGCAACCAGGTTCCAGCGCCGAAGAAGGCAAAAGGCGAGGTTTCCGGCGCTATCTCCTTCTCTCCCCAGAGCTAGTCGCGCAAAGCAAGCCGCTAAGCCGGCGACCGGCAAGAGAGCTACAACGAAGCATGCCGAACGGAGAAAATAGCAGCAGCTCATCTGTTCACACCTTGTTTCTGCCATGTGCTTGAACGCCAAGACGTTCGCGCTTCTGTGAGATGAAAGACGTCCTTCTGCATATGTGGTTGCTCACACCGGTGCACTTGTTAGTGTATCCATTCAGTCCTGGGCTGCGGGGCATTCAGAAGTGGCTCTGTGGAGACGTCTGCATAGAGGCAGCTGTCAGAACACGCACACTCGATTGTTCACCAAAACATATGCAGACGCGTCCTTAGCCTGTAGATTTGGATGCACAGAGTTCCCTGTGTTCGCAAGAGACAAGGGAATCGCGTCTGTGCGCACAGAAGCAATAGCGGACCGTTTCCCTCGGAGTGAACGCGAAAGAGCCGTCTATATACTCGCAGACACGCGAACGTGCCTCAATGCGGTCACAGAGGCAGCAGCTTTTGCACAGATGCTCCTGGTGATTCTGGCACTTTCCAGGCACACTCCTGAAAGTCGCGCACACTGCTGTTCACTCGCTAAACGACCTCTTGGGAAACACGTCTCCGGTCGACGGACCGCTCAGATTGCTTCTCGTGTAACTGTGAACTGTGTCAGCGCAGGGAATCCGTCTCTGTTGAGCAGATGTCAATCCTGCCTCGCTTTTGCTTTGTTGCCTCTACCAAGATGATTTCCCGTTTCTCTCTTCACTGGAGCAGGCAGACACAGCCAACGCACATCAAGTGTCAAGAGACACGCTCTGCTGAGCTCAACGCTTGTGCAGATGCACATGTGCGACGAAGTCAACACACGTGCTTGTGGAGAGAAAGAAAGGGACTCCCAGGCGTGTGGAGCGACGGGGAGAAAGAGCGGGCGCTGAGGAACACAGTTTCAAACAGACTGTCTCCACACAAACAGGCACCTGTCTGCAGGTATCCTAGATCTTGATTCTTGAACTTGAGGAAACACGCGTCTGAGCAAAACTCCCAAACGCTTCCAGGAAAGACACAGGCTCTCCCACAAGCACACAAGTGTTTGCCCTCAGCTATAGATCAGGGACAAGCCTGTGAAGAGCAACCAAAGAGCTCGTCCGTCTTTCCCTCAATAGATGGGAGTAGGCGCGCTTGCGGATGTGTGCGTGTGTGTGGCCACGCGTTTGCTTAGGCATCAGTGTGTGAAAAGGTAGGTGCTTTTCTCTAGCTGCGTGTGCGTGCACGTGGTGCTGGGTGCACATCCCTGGGTGCTCGTGGAAAGGTTTCTGCATGGTTTTCGCTGAGGAATCGTGTGTGTGCACATGGACAAAGAGAAGGCGCAGCAACCAGGTTCCAGCGCCGAAGAAGGCAAAAGGCGAGGTTTCCGGCGCTATCTCCTTCTCTCCCCAGAGCTAGTCGCGCAAAGCAAGCCGCTAAGCCGGCGACCGGCAAGAGAGCTACAACGAAGCATGCCGAACGGAGAAAATAGCAGCAGCTCATCTGTTCACACCTTGTTTCTGCCATGTGCTTGAACGCCAAGACGTTCGCGCTTCTGTGAGATGAAAGACGTCCTTCTGCATATGTGGTTGCTCACACCGGTGCACTTGTTAGTGTATCCATTCAGTCCTGGGCTGCGGGGCATTCAGAAGTGGCTCTGTGGAGACGTCTGCATAGAGGCAGCTGTCAGAACACGCACACTCGATTGTTCACCAAAACATATGCAGACGCGTCCTTAGCCTGTAGATTTGGATGCACAGAGTTCCCTGTGTTCGCAAGAGACAAGGGAATCGCGTCTGTGCGCACAGAAGCAATAGCGGACCGTTTCCCTCGGAGTGAACGCGAAAGAGCCGTCTATATACTCGCAGACACGCGAACGTGCCTCAATGCGGTCACAGAGGCAGCAGCTTTTGCACAGATGCTCCTGGTGATTCTGGCACTTTCCAGGCACACTCCTGAAAGTCGCGCACACTGCTGTTCACTCGCTAAACGACCTCTTGGGAAACACGTCTCCGGTCGACGGACCGCTCAGATTGCTTCTCGTGTAACTGTGAACTGTGTCAGCGCAGGGAATCCGTCTCTGTTGAGCAGATGTCAATCCTGCCTCGCTTTTGCTTTGTTGCCTCTACCAAGATGATTTCCCGTTTCTCTCTTCACTGGAGCAGGCAGACACAGCCAACGCACATCAAGTGTCAAGAGACACGCTCTGCTGAGCTCAACGCTTGTGCAGATGCACATGTGCGACGAAGTCAACACACGTGCTTGTGGAGAGAAAGAAAGGGACTCCCAGGCGTGTGGAGCGACGGGGAGAAAGAGCGGGCGCTGAGGAACACAGTTTCAAACAGACTGTCTCCACACAAACAGGCACCTGTCTGCAGGTATCCTAGATCTTGATTCTTGAACTTGAGGAAACACGCGTCTGAGCAAAACTCCCAAACGCTTCCAGGAAAGACACAGGCTCTCCCACAAGCACACAAGTGTTTGCCCTCAGCTATAGATCAGGGACAAGCCTGTGAAGAGCAACCAAAGAGCTCGTCCGTCTTTCCCTCAATAGATGGGAGTAGGCGCGCTTGCGGATGTGTGCGTGTGTGTGGCCACGCGTTTGCTTAGGCATCAGTGTGTGAAAAGGTAGGTGCTTTTCTCTAGCTGCGTGTGCGTGCACGTGGTGCTGGGTGCACATCCCTGGGTGCTCGTGGAAAGGTTTCTGCATGGTTTTCGCTGAGGAATCGTGTGTGTGCACATGGACAAAGAGAAGGCGCAGCAACCAGGTTCCAGCGCCGAAGAAGGCAAAAGGCGAGGTTTCCGGCGCTATCTCCTTCTCTCCCCAGAGCTAGTCGCGCAAAGCAAGCCGCTAAGCCGGCGACCGGCAAGAGAGCTACAACGAAGCATGCCGAACGGAGAAAATAGCAGCAGCTCATCTGTTCACACCTTGTTTCTGCCATGTGCTTGAACGCCAAGACGTTCGCGCTTCTGTGAGATGAAAGACGTCCTTCTGCATATGTGGTTGCTCACACCGGTGCACTTGTTAGTGTATCCATTCAGTCCTGGGCTGCGGGGCATTCAGAAGTGGCTCTGTGGAGACGTCTGCATAGAGGCAGCTGTCAGAACACGCACACTCGATTGTTCACCAAAACATATGCAGACGCGTCCTTAGCCTGTAGATTTGGATGCACAGAGTTCCCTGTGTTCGCAAGAGACAAGGGAATCGCGTCTGTGCGCACAGAAGCAATAGCGGACCGTTTCCCTCGGAGTGAACGCGAAAGAGCCGTCTATATACTCGCAGACACGCGAACGTGCCTCAATGCGGTCACAGAGGCAGCAGCTTTTGCACAGATGCTCCTGGTGATTCTGGCACTTTCCAGGCACACTCCTGAAAGTCGCGCACACTGCTGTTCACTCGCTAAACGACCTCTTGGGAAACACGTCTCCGGTCGACGGACCGCTCAGATTGCTTCTCGTGTAACTGTGAACTGTGTCAGCGCAGGGAATCCGTCTCTGTTGAGCAGATGTCAATCCTGCCTCGCTTTTGCTTTGTTGCCTCTACCAAGATGATTTCCCGTTTCTCTCTTCACTGGAGCAGGCAGACACAGCCAACGCACATCAAGTGTCAAGAGACACGCTCTGCTGAGCTCAACGCTTGTGCAGATGCACATGTGCGACGAAGTCAACACACGTGCTTGTGGAGAGAAAGAAAGGGACTCCCAGGCGTGTGGAGCGACGGGGAGAAAGAGCGGGCGCTGAGGAACACAGTTTCAAACAGACTGTCTCCACACAAACAGGCACCTGTCTGCAGGTATCCTAGATCTTGATTCTTGAACTTGAGGAAACACGCGTCTGAGCAAAACTCCCAAACGCTTCCAGGAAAGACACAGGCTCTCCCACAAGCACACAAGTGTTTGCCCTCAGCTATAGATCAGGGACAAGCCTGTGAAGAGCAACCAAAGAGCTCGTCCGTCTTTCCCTCAATAGATGGGAGTAGGCGCGCTTGCGGATGTGTGCGTGTGTGTGGCCACGCGTTTGCTTAGGCATCAGTGTGTGAAAAGGTAGGTGCTTTTCTCTAGCTGCGTGTGCGTGCACGTGGTGCTGGGTGCACATCCCTGGGTGCTCGTGGAAAGGTTTCTGCATGGTTTTCGCTGAGGAATCGTGTGTGTGCACATGGACAAAGAGAAGGCGCAGCAACCAGGTTCCAGCGCCGAAGAAGGCAAAAGGCGAGGTTTCCGGCGCTATCTCCTTCTCTCCCCAGAGCTAGTCGCGCAAAGCAAGCCGCTAAGCCGGCGACCGGCAAGAGAGCTACAACGAAGCATGCCGAACGGAGAAAATAGCAGCAGCTCATCTGTTCACACCTTGTTTCTGCCATGTGCTTGAACGCCAAGACGTTCGCGCTTCTGTGAGATGAAAGACGTCCTTCTGCATATGTGGTTGCTCACACCGGTGCACTTGTTAGTGTATCCATTCAGTCCTGGGCTGCGGGGCATTCAGAAGTGGCTCTGTGGAGACGTCTGCATAGAGGCAGCTGTCAGAACACGCACACTCGATTGTTCACCAAAACATATGCAGACGCGTCCTTAGCCTGTAGATTTGGATGCACAGAGTTCCCTGTGTTCGCAAGAGACAAGGGAATCGCGTCTGTGCGCACAGAAGCAATAGCGGACCGTTTCCCTCGGAGTGAACGCGAAAGAGCCGTCTATATACTCGCAGACACGCGAACGTGCCTCAATGCGGTCACAGAGGCAGCAGCTTTTGCACAGATGCTCCTGGTGATTCTGGCACTTTCCAGGCACACTCCTGAAAGTCGCGCACACTGCTGTTCACTCGCTAAACGACCTCTTGGGAAACACGTCTCCGGTCGACGGACCGCTCAGATTGCTTCTCGTGTAACTGTGAACTGTGTCAGCGCAGGGAATCCGTCTCTGTTGAGCAGATGTCAATCCTGCCTCGCTTTTGCTTTGTTGCCTCTACCAAGATGATTTCCCGTTTCTCTCTTCACTGGAGCAGGCAGACACAGCCAACGCACATCAAGTGTCAAGAGACTCGCTCTGCTGAGCTCAACGCTTGTGCAGATGCACATGTGCGACGAAGTCAACACACGTGCTTGTGGAGAGAAAGAAAGGGACTCCCAGGCGTGTGGAGCGACGGGGAGAAAGAGCGGGCGCTGAGGAACACAGTTTCAAACAGACTGTCTCCACACAAACAGGCACCTGTCTGCAGGTATCCTAGATCTTGATTCTTGAACTTGAGGAAACACGCGTCTGAGCAAAACTCCCAAACGCTTCCAGGAAAGACACAGGCTCTCCCACAAGCACACAAGTGTTTGCCCTCAGCTATAGATCAGGGACAAGCCTGTGAAGAGCAACCAAAGAGCTCGTCCGTCTTTCCCTCAATAGATGGGAGTAGGCGCGCTTGCGGATGTGTGCGTGTGTGTGGCCACGCGTTTGCTTAGGCATCAGTGTGTGAAAAGGTAGGTGCTTTTCTCTAGCTGCGTGTGCGTGCACGTGGTGCTGGGTGCACATCCCTGGGTGCTCGTGGAAAGGTTTCTGCATGGTTTTCGCTGAGGAATCGTGTGTGTGCACATGGACAAAGAGAAGGCGCAGCAACCAGGTTCCAGCGCCGAAGAAGGCAAAAGGCGAGGTTTCCGGCGCTATCTCCTTCTCTCCCCAGAGCTAGTCGCGCAAAGCAAGCCGCTAAGCCGGCGACCGGCAAGAGAGCTACAACGAAGCATGCCGAACGGAGAAAATAGCAGCAGCTCATCTGTTCACACCTTGTTTCTGCCATGTGCTTGAACGCCAAGACGTTCGCGCTTCTGTGAGATGAAAGACGTCCTTCTGCATATGTGGTTGCTCACACCGGTGCACTTGTTAGTGTATCCATTCAGTCCTGGGCTGCGGGGCATTCAGAAGTGGCTCTGTGGAGACGTCTGCATAGAGGCAGCTGTCAGAACACGCACACTCGATTGTTCACCAAAACATATGCAGACGCGTCCTTAGCCTGTAGATTTGGATGCACAGAGTTCCCTGTGTTCGCAAGAGACAAGGGAATCGCGTCTGTGCGCACAGAAGCAATAGCGGACCGTTTCCCTCGGAAGTGAACGCGAAAGAGCCGTCTATATACTCGCAGACACGCGAACGTGCCTCAATGCGGTCACAGAGGCAGCAGCTTTTGCACAGATGCTCCTGGTGATTCTGGCACTTTCCAGGCACACTCCTGAAAGTCGCGCACACTGCTGTTCACTCGCTAAACGACCTCTTGGGAAACACGTCTCCGGTCGACGGACCGCTCAGATTGCTTCTCGTGTAACTGTGAACTGTGTCAGCGCAGGGAATCCGTCTCTGTTGAGCAGATGTCAATCCTGCCTCGCTTTGCTTTGTTGCCTCTACCAAGACGATTTCCCGTTTCTCTCTTCACTGGAGCAGGCAGACACAGCCAACGCACATCAAGTGTCAAGAGACACGCTCTGCTGAGCTCAACGCTTGTGCAGATGCACATGTGCGACGAAGTCAACACACGTGCTTGTGGAGAGAAAGAAAGGGACTCCCAGGCGTGTGGAGCGACGGGGGAGAAAGAGCGGGCGCTGAGGAACACAGTTTCAAACAGACTGTCTCCACACAAACAGGCACCTGTCTGCAGGTATCCTAGATCTTGATTCTTGAACTTGAGGAAACACGCGTCTGAGCAAAACTCCCAAACGCTTCCAGGAAAGACACAGGCTCTCCCACAAGCACACAAGTGTTTGCCCTCAGCTATAGATCAGGGACAAGCCTGTGAAGAGCAACCAAAGAGCTCGTCCGTCTTTCCCTCAATAGATGGGAGTAGGCGCGCTTGCGGATGTGTGCGTGTGTGTGGCCACGCGTTTGCTTAGGCATCAGTGTGTGAAAAGGTAGGTGCTTTCTCTAGCTGCGTGTGCGTGCACGTGGTGCTGGGTGCACATCCCTGGGTGCTCGTGGAAAGGTTTCTGCATGGTTTTCGCTGAGGAATCGTGTGTGTGCACATGGACAAAGAGAAGGCGCAGCAACCAGGTTCCAGCGCCGAAGAAGGCAAAAGGCGAGGTTTCCGGCGCTATCTCCTTCTCTCCCCAGAGCTAGTCGCGCAAAGCAAGCCGCTAAGCCGGCGACCGGCAAGAGAGCTACAACGAAGCATGCCGAACGGAGAAAATAGCAGCAGCTCATCTGTTCACACCTTGTTTCTGCCATGTGCTTGAACGCCAAGACGTTCGCGCTTCTGTGAGATGAAAGACGTCCTTCTGCATATGTGGTTGCTCACACCGGTGCACTTGTTAGTGTATCCATTCAGTCCTGGGCTGCGGGGCATTCAGAAGTGGCTCTGTGGAGACGTCTGCATAGAGGCAGCTGTCAGAACACGCACACTCGATTGTTCACCAAAACATATGCAGACGCGTCCTTAGCCTGTAGATTTGGATGCACAGAGTTCCCTGTGTTCGCAAGAGACAAGGGAATCGCGTCTGTGCGCACAGAAGCAATAGCGGACCGTTTCCCTCGGAGTGAACGCGAAAGAGCCGTCTATATACTCGCAGACACGCGAACGTGCCTCAATGCGGTCACAGAGGCAGCAGCTTTTGCACAGATGCTCCTGGTGATTCTGGCACTTTCCAGGCACACTCCTGAAAGTCGCGCACACTGCTGTTCACTCGCTAAACGACCTCTTGGGAAACACGTCTCCGGTCGACGGACCGCTCAGATTGCTTCTCGTGTAACTGTGAACTGTGTCAGCGCAGGGAATCCGTCTCTGTTGAGCAGATGTCAATCCTGCCTCGCTTTTGCTTTGTTGCCTCTACCAAGACGATTTCCCGTTTCTCTCTTCACTGGAGCAGGCAGACACAGCCAACGCACATCAAGTGTCAAGAGACACGCTCTGCTGAGCTCAACGCTTGTGCAGATGCACATGTGCGACGAAGTCAACACACGTGCTTGTGGAGAGAAAGAAAGGGACTCCCAGGCGTGTGGAGCGACGGGGAGAAAGAGCGGGCGCTGAGGAACACAGTTTCAAACAGACTGTCTCCACACAAACAGGCACCTGTCTGCAGGTATCCTAGATCTTGATTCTTGAACTTGAGGAAACACGCGTCTGAGCAAAACTCCCAAACGCTTCCAGGAAAGACACAGGCTCTCCCACAAGCACACAAGTGTTTGCCCTCAGCTATAGATCAGGGACAAGCCTGTGAAGAGCAACCAAAGAGCTCGTCCGTCTTTCCCTCAATAGATGGGAGTAGGCGCGCTTGCGGATGTGTGCGTGTGTGTGGCCACGCGTTTGCTTAGGCATCAGTGTGTGAAAAGGTAGGTGCTTTTCTCTAGCTGCGTGTGCGTGCACGTGGTGCTGGGTGCACATCCCTGGGTGCTCGTGGAAAGGTTTCTGCATGGTTTTCGCTGAGGAATCGTGTGTGTGCACATGGACAAAGAGAAGGCGCAGCAACCAGGTTCCAGCGCCGAAGAAGGCAAAAGGCGAGGTTTCCGGCGCTATCTCCTTCTCTCCCCAGAGCTAGTCGCGCAAAGCAAGCCGCTAAGCCGGCGACCGGCAAGAGAGCTACAACGAAGCATGCCGAACGGAGAAAATAGCAGCAGCTCATCTGTTCACACCTTGTTTCTGCCATGTGCTTGAACGCCAAGACGTTCGCGCTTCTGTGAGATGAAAGACGTCCTTCTGCATATGTGGTTGCTCACACCGGTGCACTTGTTAGTGTATCCATTCAGTCCTGGGCTGCGGGGCATTCAGAAGTGGCTCTGTGGAGACGTCTGCATAGAGGCAGCTGTCAGAACACGCACACTCGATTGTTCACCAAAACATATGCAGACGCGTCCTTAGCCTGTAGATTTGGATGCACAGAGTTCCCTGTGTTCGCAAGAGACAAGGGAATCGCGTCTGTGCGCACAGAAGCAATAGCGGACCGTTTCCCTCGGAGTGAACGCGAAAGAGCCGTCTATATACTCGCAGACACGCGAACGTGCCTCAATGCGGTCACAGAGGCAGCAGCTTTTGCACAGATGCTCCTGGTGATTCTGGCACTTTCCAGGCACACTCCTGAAAGTCGCGCACACTGCTGTTCACTCGCTAAACGACCTCTTGGGAAACACGTCTCCGGTCGACGGACCGCTCAGATTGCTTCTCGTGTAACTGTGAACTGTGTCAGCGCAGGGAATCCGTCTCTGTTGAGCAGATGTCAATCCTGCCTCGCTTTTGCTTTGTTGCCTCTACCAAGATGATTTCCCGTTTCTCTCTTCACTGGAGCAGGCAGACACAGCCAACGCACATCAAGTGTCAAGAGACACGCTCTGCTGAGCTCAACGCTTGTGCAGATGCACATGTGCGACGAAGTCAACACACGTGCTTGTGGAGAGAAAGAAAGGGACTCCCAGGCGTGTGGAGCGACGGGGAGAAAGAGCGGGCGCTGAGGAACACAGTTTCAAACAGACTGTCTCCACACAAACAGGCACCTGTCTGCAGGTATCCTAGATCTTGATTCTTGAACTTGAGGAAACACGCGTCTGAGCAAAACTCCCAAACGCTTCCAGGAAAGACACAGGCTCTCCCACAAGCACACAAGTGTTTGCCCTCAGCTATAGATCAGGGACAAGCCTGTGAAGAGCAACCAAAGAGCTCGTCCGTCTTTCCCTCAATAGATGGGAGTAGGCGCGCTTGCGGATGTGTGCGTGTGTGTGGCCACGCGTTTGCTTAGGCATCAGTGTGTGAAAAGGTAGGTGCTTTTCTCTAGCTGCGTGTGCGTGCACGTGGTGCTGGGTGCACATCCCTGGGTGCTCGTGGAAAGGTTTCTGCATGGTTTTCGCTGAGGAATCGTGTGTGTGCACATGGACAAAGAGAAGGCGCAGCAACCAGGTTCCAGCGCCGAAGAAGGCAAAAGGCGAGGTTTCCGGCGCTATCTCCTTCTCTCCCCAGAGCTAGTCGCGCAAAGCAAGCCGCTAAGCCGGCGACCGGCAAGAGAGCTACAACGAAGCATGCCGAACGGAGAAAATAGCAGCAGCTCATCTGTTCACACCTTGTTTCTGCCATGTGCTTGAACGCCAAGACGTTCGCGCTTCTGTGAGATGAAAGACGTCCTTCTGCATATGTGGTTGCTCACACCGGTGCACTTGTTAGTGTATCCATTCAGTCCTGGGCTGCGGGGCATTCAGAAGTGGCTCTGTGGAGACGTCTGCATAGAGGCAGCTGTCAGAACACGCACACTCGATTGTTCACCAAAACATATGCAGACGCGTCCTTAGCCTGTAGATTTGGATGCACAGAGTTCCCTGTGTTCGCAAGAGACAAGGGAATCGCGTCTGTGCGCACAGAAGCAATAGCGGACCGTTTCCCTCGGAGTGAACGCGAAAGAGCCGTCTATATACTCGCAGACACGCGAACGTGCCTCAATGCGGTCACAGAGGCAGCAGCTTTTGCACAGATGCTCCTGGTGATTCTGGCACTTTCCAGGCACACTCCTGAAAGTCGCGCACACTGCTGTTCACTCGCTAAACGACCTCTTGGGAAACACGTCTCCGGTCGACGGACCGCTCAGATTGCTTCTCGTGTAACTGTGAACTGTGTCAGCGCAGGGAATCCGTCTCTGTTGAGCAGATGTCAATCCTGCCTCGCTTTTGCTTTGTTGCCTCTACCAAGATGATTTCCCGTTTCTCTCTTCACTGGAGCAGGCAGACACAGCCAACGCACATCAAGTGTCAAGAGACACGCTCTGCTGAGCTCAACGCTTGTGCAGATGCACATGTGCGACGAAGTCAACACACGTGCTTGTGGAGAGAAAGAAAGGGACTCCCAGGCGTGTGGAGCGACGGGGAGAAAGAGCGGGCGCTGAGGAACACAGTTTCAAACAGACTGTCTCCACACAAACAGGCACCTGTCTGCAGGTATCCTAGATCTTGATTCTTGAACTTGAGGAAACACGCGTCTGAGCAAAACTCCCAAACGCTTCCAGGAAAGACACAGGCTCTCCCACAAGCACACAAGTGTTTGCCCTCAGCTATAGATCAGGGACAAGCCTGTGAAGAGCAACCAAAGAGCTCGTCCGTCTTTCCCTCAATAGATGGGAGTAGGCGCGCTTGCGGATGTGTGCGTGTGTGTGGCCACGCGTTTGCTTAGGCATCAGTGTGTGAAAAGGTAGGTGCTTTTCTCTAGCTGCGTGTGCGTGCACGTGGTGCTGGGTGCACATCCCTGGGTGCTCGTGGAAAGGTTTCTGCATGGTTTTCGCTGAGGAATCGTGTGTGTGCACATGGACAAAGAGAAGGCGCAGCAACCAGGTTCCAGCGCCGAAGAAGGCAAAAGGCGAGGTTTCCGGCGCTATCTCCTTCTCTCCCCAGAGCTAGTCGCGCAAAGCAAGCCGCTAAGCCGGCGACCGGCAAGAGAGCTACAACGAAGCATGCCGAACGGAGAAAATAGCAGCAGCTCATCTGTTCACACCTTGTTTCTGCCATGTGCTTGAACGCCAAGACGTTCGCGCTTCTGTGAGATGAAAGACGTCCTTCTGCATATGTGGTTGCTCACACCGGTGCACTTGTTAGTGTATCCATTCAGTCCTGGGCTGCGGGGCATTCAGAAGTGGCTCTGTGGAGACGTCTGCATAGAGGCAGCTGTCAGAACACGCACACTCGATTGTTCACCAAAACATATGCAGACGCGTCCTTAGCCTGTAGATTTGGATGCACAGAGTTCCCTGTGTTCGCAAGAGACAAGGGAATCGCGTCTGTGCGCACAGAAGCAATAGCGGACCGTTTCCCTCGGAGTGAACGCGAAAGAGCCGTCTATATACTCGCAGACACGCGAACGTGCCTCAATGCGGTCACAGAGGCAGCAGCTTTTGCACAGATGCTCCTGGTGATTCTGGCACTTTCCAGGCACACTCCTGAAAGTCGCGCACACTGCTGTTCACTCGCTAAACGACCTCTTGGGAAACACGTCTCCGGTCGACGGACCGCTCAGATTGCTTCTCGTGTAACTGTGAACTGTGTCAGCGCAGGGAATCCGTCTCTGTTGAGCAGATGTCAATCCTGCCTCGCCTTTGCTTTGTTGCCTCTACCAAGATGATTTCCCGTTTCTCTCTTCACTGGAGCAGGCAGACACAGCCAACGCACATCAAGTGTCAAGAGACACGCTCTGCTGAGCTCAACGCTTGTGCAGATGCACATGTGCGACGAAGTCAACACACGTGCTTGTGGAGAGAAAGAAAGGGACTCCCAGGCGTGTGGAGCGACGGGGAGAAAGAGCGGGCGCTGAGGAACACAGTTTCAAACAGACTGTCTCCACACAAACAGGCACCTGTCTGCAGGTATCCTAGATCTTGATTCTTGAACTTGAGGAAACACGCGTCTGAGCAAAACTCCCAAACGCTTCCAGGAAAGACACAGGCTCTCCCACAAGCACACAAGTGTTTGCCCTCAGCTATAGATCAGGGACAAGCCTGTGAAGAGCAACCAAAGAGCTCGTCCGTCTTTCCCTCAATAGATGGGAGTAGGCGCGCTTGCGGATGTGTGCGTGTGTGTGGCCACGCGTTTGCTTAGGCATCAGTGTGTGAAAAGGTAGGTGCTTTTCTCTAGCTGCGTGTGCGTGCACGTGGTGCTGGGTGCACATCCCTGGGTGCTCGTGGAAAGGTTTCTGCATGGTTTTCGCTGAGGAATCGTGTGTGTGCACATGGACAAAGAGAAGGCGCAGCAACCAGGTTCCAGCGCCGAAGAAGGCAAAAGGCGAGGTTTCCGGCGCTATCTCCTTCTCTCCCCAGAGCTAGTCGCGCAAAGCAAGCCGCTAAGCCGGCGACCGGCAAGAGAGCTACAACGAAGCATGCCGAACGGAGAAAATAGCAGCAGCTCATCTGTTCACACCTTGTTTCTGCCATGTGCTTGAACGCCAAGACGTTCGCGCTTCTGTGAGATGAAAGACGTCCTTCTGCATATGTGGTTGCTCACACCGGTGCACTTGTTAGTGTATCCATTCAGTCCTGGGCTGCGGGGCATTCAGAAGTGGCTCTGTGGAGACGTCTGCATAGAGGCAGCTGTCAGAACACGCACACTCGATTGTTCACCAAAACATATGCAGACGCGTCCTTAGCCTGTAGATTTGGATGCACAGAGTTCCCTGTGTTCGCAAGAGACAAGGGAATCGCGTCTGTGCGCACAGAAGCAATAGCGGACCGTTTCCCTCGGAGTGAACGCGAAAGAGCCGTCTATATACTCGCAGACACGCGAACGTGCCTCAATGCGGTCACAGAGGCAGCAGCTTTTGCACAGATGCTCCTGGTGATTCTGGCACTTTCCAGGCACACTCCTGAAAGTCGCGCACACTGCTGTTCACTCGCTAAACGACCTCTTGGGAAACACGTCTCCGGTCGACGGACCGCTCAGATTGCTTCTCGTGTAACTGTGAACTGTGTCAGCGCAGGGAATCCGTCTCTGTTGAGCAGATGTCAATCCTGCCTCGCCTTTGCTTTGTTGCCTCTACCAAGATGATTTCCCGTTTCTCTCTTCACTGGAGCAGGCAGACACAGCCAACGCACATCAAGTGTCAAGAGACACGCTCTGCTGAGCTCAACGCTTGTGCAGATGCACATGTGCGACGAAGTCAACACACGTGCTTGTGGAGAGAAAGAAAGGGACTCCCAGGCGTGTGGAGCGACGGGGAGAAAGAGCGGGCGCTGAGGAACACAGTTTCAAACAGACTGTCTCCACACAAACAGGCACCTGTCTGCAGGTATCCTAGATCTTGATTCTTGAACTTGAGGAAACACGCGTCTGAGCAAAACTCCCAAACGCTTCCAGGAAAGACACAGGCTCTCCCACAAGCACACAAGTGTTTGCCCTCAGCTATAGATCAGGGACAAGCCTGTGAAGAGCAACCAAAGAGCTCGTCCGTCTTTCCCTCAATAGATGGGAGTAGGCGCGCTTGCGGATGTGTGCGTGTGTGTGGCCACGCGTTTGCTTAGGCATCAGTGTGTGAAAAGGTAGGTGCTTTTCTCTAGCTGCGTGTGCGTGCACGTGGTGCTGGGTGCACATCCCTGGGTGCTCGTGGAAAGGTTTCTGCATGGTTTTCGCTGAGGAATCGTGTGTGTGCACATGGACAAAGAGAAGGCGCAGCAACCAGGTTCCAGCGCCGAAGAAGGCAAAAGGCGAGGTTTCCGGCGCTATCTCCTTCTCTCCCCAGAGCTAGTCGCGCAAAGCAAGCCGCTAAGCCGGCGACCGGCAAGAGAGCTACAACGAAGCATGCCGAACGGAGAAAATAGCAGCAGCTCATCTGTTCACACCTTGTTTCTGCCATGTGCTTGAACGCCAAGACGTTCGCGCTTCTGTGAGATGAAAGACGTCCTTCTGCATATGTGGTTGCTCACACCGGTGCACTTGTTAGTGTATCCATTCAGTCCTGGGCTGCGGGGCATTCAGAAGTGGCTCTGTGGAGACGTCTGCATAGAGGCAGCTGTCAGAACACGCACACTCGATTGTTCACCAAAACATATGCAGACGCGTCCTTAGCCTGTAGATTTGGATGCACAGAGTTCCCTGTGTTCGCAAGAGACAAGGGAATCGCGTCTGTGCGCACAGAAGCAATAGCGGACCGTTTCCCTCGGAGTGAACGCGAAAGAGCCGTCTATATACTCGCAGACACGCGAACGTGCCTCAATGCGGTCACAGAGGCAGCAGCTTTTGCACAGATGCTCCTGGTGATTCTGGCACTTTCCAGGCACACTCCTGAAAGTCGCGCACACTGCTGTTCACTCGCTAAACGACCTCTTGGGAAACACGTCTCCGGTCGACGGACCGCTCAGATTGCTTCTCGTGTAACTGTGAACTGTGTCAGCGCAGGGAATCCGTCTCTGTTGAGCAGATGTCAATCCTGCCTCGCCTTTGCTTTGTTGCCTCTACCAAGATGATTTCCCGTTTCTCTCTTCACTGGAGCAGGCAGACACAGCCAACGCACATCAAGTGTCAAGAGACACGCTCTGCTGAGCTCAACGCTTGTGCAGATGCACATGTGCGACGAAGTCAACACACGTGCTTGTGGAGAGAAAGAAAGGGACTCCCAGGCGTGTGGAGCGACGGGGAGAAAGAGCGGGCGCTGAGGAACACAGTTTCAAACAGACTGTCTCCACACAAACAGGCACCTGTCTGCAGGTATCCTAGATCTTGATTCTTGAACTTGAGGAAACACGCGTCTGAGCAAAACTCCCAAACGCTTCCAGGAAAGACACAGGCTCTCCCACAAGCACACAAGTGTTTGCCCTCAGCTATAGATCAGGGACAAGCCTGTGAAGAGCAACCAAAGAGCTCGTCCGTCTTTCCCTCAATAGATGGGAGTAGGCGCGCTTGCGGATGTGTGCGTGTGTGTGGCCACGCGTTTGCTTAGGCATCAGTGTGTGAAAAGGTAGGTGCTTTTCTCTAGCTGCGTGTGCGTGCACGTGGTGCTGGGTGCACATCCCTGGGTGCTCGTGGAAAGGTTTCTGCATGGTTTTCGCTGAGGAATCGTGTGTGTGCACATGGACAAAGAGAAGGCGCAGCAACCAGGTTCCAGCGCCGAAGAAGGCAAAAGGCGAGGTTTCCGGCGCTATCTCCTTCTCTCCCCAGAGCTAGTCGCGCAAAGCAAGCCGCTAAGCCGGCGACCGGCAAGAGAGCTACAACGAAGCATGCCGAACGGAGAAAATAGCAGCAGCTCATCTGTTCACACCTTGTTTCTGCCATGTGCTTGAACGCCAAGACGTTCGCGCTTCTGTGAGATGAAAGACGTCCTTCTGCATATGTGGTTGCTCACACCGGTGCACTTGTTAGTGTATCCATTCAGTCCTGGGCTGCGGGGCATTCAGAAGTGGCTCTGTGGAGACGTCTGCATAGAGGCAGCTGTCAGAACACGCACACTCGATTGTTCACCAAAACATATGCAGACGCGTCCTTAGCCTGTAGATTTGGATGCACAGAGTTCCCTGTGTTCGCAAGAGACAAGGGAATCGCGTCTGTGCGCACAGAAGCAATAGCGGACCGTTTCCCTCGGAGTGAACGCGAAAGAGCCGTCTATATACTCGCAGACACGCGAACGTGCCTCAATGCGGTCACAGAGGCAGCAGCTTTTGCACAGATGCTCCTGGTGATTCTGGCACTTTCCAGGCACACTCCTGAAAGTCGCGCACACTGCTGTTCACTCGCTAAACGACCTCTTGGGAAACACGTCTCCGGTCGACGGACCGCTCAGATTGCTTCTCGTGTAACTGTGAACTGTGTCAGCGCAGGGAATCCGTCTCTGTTGAGCAGATGTCAATCCTGCCTCGCCTTTGCTTTGTTGCCTCTACCAAGATGATTTCCCGTTTCTCTCTTCACTGGAGCAGGCAGACACAGCCAACGCACATCAAGTGTCAAGAGACACGCTCTGCTGAGCTCAACGCTTGTGCAGATGCACATGTGCGACGAAGTCAACACACGTGCTTGTGGAGAGAAAGAAAGGGACTCCCAGGCGTGTGGAGCGACGGGGAGAAAGAGCGGGCGCTGAGGAGCACAGTTTCAAACAGACTGTCTCCACACAAACAGGCACCTGTCTGCAGGTATCCTAGATCTTGATTCTTGAACTTGAGGAAACACGCGTCTGAGCAAAACTCCCAAACGCTTCCAGGAAAGACACAGGCTCTCCCACAAGCACACAAGTGTTTGCCCTCAGCTATAGATCAGGGACAAGCCTGTGAAGAGCAACCAAAGAGCTCGTCCGTCTTTCTCTCAGTAGATGGGAGTAGGCGCGCTTGCGGATGTGTGCGTGTGTGTGGCCACGCGTTTGCTTAGGCATCAGTGTGTGAAAAGGTAGGTGCTTTTCTCTAGCTGCGTGTGCGTGCACGTGGTGCTGGGTGCACATCCCTGGGTGCTCGTGGAAAGGTTTCTGCATGGTTTTCGCTGAGGAATCGTGTGTGTGCACATGGACAAAGAGAAGGCGCAGCAACCAGGTTCCAGCGCCGAAGAAGGCAAAAGGCGAGGTTTCCGGCGCTATCTCCTTCTCTCCCCAGAGCTAGTCGCGCAAAGCAAGCCGCTAAGCCGGCGACCGGCAAGAGAGCTACAACGAAGCATGCCGAACGGAGAAAATAGCAGCAGCTCATCTGTTCACACCTTGTTTCTGCCATGTGCTTGAACGCCAAGACGTTCGCGCTTCTGTGAGATGAAAGACGTCCTTCTGCATATGTGGTTGCTCACACCGGTGCACTTGTTAGTGTATCCATTCAGTCCTGGGCTGCGGGGCATTCAGAAGTGGCTCTGTGGAGACGTCTGCATAGAGGCAGCTGTCAGAACACGCACACTCGATTGTTCACCAAAACATATGCAGACGCGTCCTTAGCCTGTAGATTTGGATGCACAGAGTTCCCTGTGTTCGCAAGAGACAAGGGAATCGCGTCTGTGCGCACAGAAGCAATAGCGGACCGTTTCCCTCGGAGTGAACGCGAAAGAGCCGTCTATATACTCGCAGACACGCGAACGTGCCTCAATGCGGTCACAGAGGCAGCAGCTTTTGCACAGATGCTCCTGGTGATTCTGGCACTTTCCAGGCACACTCCTGAAAGTCGCGCACACTGCTGTTCACTCGCTAAACGACCTCTTGGGAAACACGTCTCCGGTCGACGGACCGCTCAGATTGCTTCTCGTGTAACTGTGAACTGTGTCAGCGCAGGGAATCCGTCTCTGTTGAGCAGATGTCAATCCTGCCTCGCCTTTGCTTTGTTGCCTCTACCAAGATGATTTCCCGTTTCTCTCTTCACTGGAGCAGGCAGACACAGCCAACGCACATCAAGTGTCAAGAGACACGCTCTGCTGAGCTCAACGCTTGTGCAGATGCACATGTGCGACGAAGTCAACACACGTGCTTGTGGAGAGAAAGAAAGGGACTCCCAGGCGTGTGGAGCGACGGGGAGAAAGAGCGGGCGCTGAGGAACACAGTTTCAAACAGACTGTCTCCACACAAACAGGCACCTGTCTGCAGGTATCCTAGATCTTGATTCTTGAACTTGAGGAAACACGCGTCTGAGCAAAACTCCCAAACGCTTCCAGGAAAGACACAGGCTCTCCCACAAGCACACAAGTGTTTGCCCTCAGCTATAGATCAGGGACAAGCCTGTGAAGAGCAACCAAAGAGCTCGTCCGTCTTTCCCTCAATAGATGGGAGTAGGCGCGCTTGCGGATGTGTGCGTGTGTGTGGCCACGCGTTTGCTTAGGCATCAGTGTGTGAAAAGGTAGGTGCTTTTCTCTAGCTGCGTGTGCGTGCACGTGGTGCTGGGTGCACATCCCTGGGTGCTCGTGGAAAGGTTTCTGCATGGTTTTCGCTGAGGAATCGTGTGTGTGCACATGGACAAAGAGAAGGCGCAGCAACCAGGTTCCAGCGCCGAAGAAGGCAAAAGGCGAGGTTTCCGGCGCTATCTCCTTCTCTCCCCAGAGCTAGTCGCGCAAAGCAAGCCGCTAAGCCGGCGACCGGCAAGAGAGCTACAACGAAGCATGCCGAACGGAGAAAATAGCAGCAGCTCATCTGTTCACACCTTGTTTCTGCCATGTGCTTGAACGCCAAGACGTTCGCGCTTCTGTGAGATGAAAGACGTCCTTCTGCATATGTGGTTGCTCACACCGGTGCACTTGTTAGTGTATCCATTCAGTCCTGGGCTGCGGGGCATTCAGAAGTGGCTCTGTGGAGACGTCTGCATAGAGGCAGCTGTCAGAACACGCACACTCGATTGTTCACCAAAACATATGCAGACGCGTCCTTAGCCTGTAGATTTGGATGCACAGAGTTCCCTGTGTTCGCAAGAGACAAGGGAATCGCGTCTGTGCGCACAGAAGCAATAGCGGACCGTTTCCCTCGGAGTGAACGCGAAAGAGCCGTCTATATACTCGCAGACACGCGAACGTGCCTCAATGCGGTCACAGAGGCAGCAGCTTTTGCACAGATGCTCCTGGTGATTCTGGCACTTTCCAGGCACACTCCTGAAAGTCGCGCACACTGCTGTTCACTCGCTAAACGACCTCTTGGGAAACACGTCTCCGGTCGACGGACCGCTCAGATTGCTTCTCGTGTAACTGTGAACTGTGTCAGCGCAGGGAATCCGTCTCTGTTGAGCAGATGTCAATCCTGCCTCGCTTTTGCTTTGTTGCCTCTACCAAGATGATTTCCCGTTTCTCTCTTCACTGGAGCACGCAGACACAGCCAACGCACATCAAGTGTCAAGAGACACGCTCTGCTGAGCTCAACGCTTGTGCAGATGCACATGTGCGACGAAGTCAACACACGTGCTTGTGGAGAGAAAGAAAGGGACTCCCAGGCGTGTGGAGCGACGGGGAGAAAGAGCGGGCGCTGAGGAACACAGTTTCAAACAGACTGTCTCCACACAAACAGGCACCTGTCTGCAGGTATCCTAGATCTTGATTCTTGAACTTGAGGAAACACGCGTCTGAGCAAAACTCCCAAACGCTTCCAGGAAAGACACAGGCTCTCCCACAAGCACACAAGTGTTTGCCCTCAGCTATAGATCAGGGACAAGCCTGTGAAGAGCAACCAAAGAGCTCGTCCGTCTTTCCCTCAATAGATGGGAGTAGGCGCGCTTGCGGATGTGTGCGTGTGTGTGGCCACGCGTTTGCTTAGGCATCAGTGTGTGAAAAGGTAGGTGCTTTTCTCTAGCTGCGTGTGCGTGCACGTGGTGCTGGGTGCACATCCCTGGGTGCTCGTGGAAAGGTTTCTGCATGGTTTTCGCTGAGGAATCGTGTGTGTGCACATGGACAAAGAGAAGGCGCAGCAACCAGGTTCCAGCGCCGAAGAAGGCAAAAGGCGAGGTTTCCGGCGCTATCTCCTTCTCTCCCCAGAGCTAGTCGCGCAAAGCAAGCCGCTAAGCCGGCGACCGGCAAGAGAGCTACAACGAAGCATGCCGAACGGAGAAAATAGCAGCAGCTCATCTGTTCACACCTTGTTTCTGCCATGTGCTTGAACGCCAAGACGTTCGCGCTTCTGTGAGATGAAAGACGTCCTTCTGCATATGTGGTTGCTCACACCGGTGCACTTGTTAGTGTATCCATTCAGTCCTGGGCTGCGGGGCATTCAGAAGTGGCTCTGTGGAGACGTCTGCATAGAGGCAGCTGTCAGAACACGCACACTCGATTGTTCACCAAAACATATGCAGACGCGTCCTTAGCCTGTAGATTTGGATGCACAGAGTTCCCTGTGTTCGCAAGAGACAAGGGAATCGCGTCTGTGCGCACAGAAGCAATAGCGGACCGTTTCCCTCGGAGTGAACGCGAAAGAGCCGTCTATATACTCGCAGACACGCGAACGTGCCTCAATGCGGTCACAGAGGCAGCAGCTTTTGCACAGATGCTCCTGGTGATTCTGGCACTTTCCAGGCACACTCCTGAAAGTCGCGCACACTGCTGTTCACTCGCTAAACGACCTCTTGGGAAACACGTCTCCGGTCGACGGACCGCTCAGATTGCTTCTCGTGTAACTGTGAACTGTGTCAGCGCAGGGAATCCGTCTCTGTTGAGCAGATGTCAATCCTGCCTCGCCTTTGCTTTGTTGCCTCTACCAAGATGATTTCCCGTTTCTCTCTTCACTGGAGCAGGCAGACACAGCCAACGCACATCAAGTGTCAAGAGACACGCTCTGCTGAGCTCAACGCTTGTGCAGATGCACATGTGCGACGAAGTCAACACACGTGCTTGTGGAGAGAAAGAAAGGGACTCCCAGGCGTGTGGAGCGACGGGGAGAAAGAGCGGGCGCTGAGGAACACAGTTTCAAACAGACTGTCTCCACACAAACAGGCACCTGTCTGCAGGTATCCTAGATCTTGATTCTTGAACTTGAGGAAACACGCGTCTGAGCAAAACTCCCAAACGCTTCCAGGAAAGACACAGGCTCTCCCACAAGCACACAAGTGTTTGCCCTCAGCTATAGATCAGGGACAAGCCTGTGAAGAGCAACCAAAGAGCTCGTCCGTCTTTCCCTCAATAGATGGGAGTAGGCGCGCTTGCGGATGTGTGCGTGTGTGTGGCCACGCGTTTGCTTAGGCATCAGTGTGTGAAAAGGTAGGTGCTTTTCTCTAGCTGCGTGTGCGTGCACGTGGTGCTGGGTGCACATCCCTGGGTGCTCGTGGAAAGGTTTCTGCATGGTTTTCGCTGAGGAATCGTGTGTGTGCACATGGACAAAGAGAAGGCGCAGCAACCAGGTTCCAGCGCCGAAGAAGGCAAAAGGCGAGGTTTCCGGCGCTATCTCCTTCTCTCCCCAGAGCTAGTCGCGCAAAGCAAGCCGCTAAGCCGGCGACCGGCAAGAGAGCTACAACGAAGCATGCCGAACGGAGAAAATAGCAGCAGCTCATCTGTTCACACCTTGTTTCTGCCATGTGCTTGAACGCCAAGACGTTCGCGCTTCTGTGAGATGAAAGACGTCCTTCTGCATATGTGGTTGCTCACACCGGTGCACTTGTTAGTGTATCCATTCAGTCCTGGGCTGCGGGGCATTCAGAAGTGGCTCTGTGGAGACGTCTGCATAGAGGCAGCTGTCAGAACACGCACACTCGATTGTTCACCAAAACATATGCAGACGCGTCCTTAGCCTGTAGATTTGGATGCACAGAGTTCCCTGTGTTCGCAAGAGACAAGGGAATCGCGTCTGTGCGCACAGAAGCAATAGCGGACCGTTTCCCTCGGAGTGAACGCGAAAGAGCCGTCTATATACTCGCAGACACGCGAACGTGCCTCAATGCGGTCACAGAGGCAGCAGCTTTTGCACAGATGCTCCTGGTGATTCTGGCACTTTCCAGGCACACTCCTGAAAGTCGCGCACACTGCTGTTCACTCGCTAAACGACCTCTTGGGAAACACGTCTCCGGTCGACGGACCGCTCAGATTGCTTCTCGTGTAACTGTGAACTGTGTCAGCGCAGGGAATCCGTCTCTGTTGAGCAGATGTCAATCCTGCCTCGCTTTTGCTTTGTTGCCTCTACCAAGATGATTTCCCGTTTCTCTCTTCACTGGAGCAGGCAGACACAGCCAACGCACATCAAGTGTCAAGAGACACGCTCTGCTGAGCTCAACGCTTGTGCAGATGCACATGTGCGACGAAGTCAACACACGTGCTTGTGGAGAGAAAGAAAGGGACTCCCAGGCGTGTGGAGCGACGGGGAGAAAGAGCGGGCGCTGAGGAACACAGTTTCAAACAGACTGTCTCCACACAAACAGGCACCTGTCTGCAGGTATCCTAGATCTTGATTCTTGAACTTGAGGAAACACGCGTCTGAGCAAAACTCCCAAACGCTTCCAGGAAAGACACAGGCTCTCCCACAAGCACACAAGTGTTTGCCCTCAGCTATAGATCAGGGACAAGCCTGTGAAGAGCAACCAAAGAGCTCGTCCGTCTTTCCCTCAGTAGATGGGAGTAGGCGCGCTTGCGGATGTGTGCGTGTGTGTGGCCACGCGTTTGCTTAGGCATCAGTGTGTGAAAAGGTAGGTGCTTTTCTCTAGCTGCGTGTGCGTGCACGTGGTGCTGGGTGCACATCCCTGGGTGCTCGTGGAAAGGTTTCTGCATGGTTTTCGCTGAGGAATCGTGTGTGTGCACATGGACAAAGAGAAGGCGCAGCAACCAGGTTCCAGCGCCGAAGAAGGCAAAAGGCGAGGTTTCCGGCGCTATCTCCTTCTCTCCCCAGAGCTAGTCGCGCAAAGCAAGCCGCTAAGCCGGCGACCGGCAAGAGAGCTACAACGAAGCATGCCGAACGGAGAAAATAGCAGCAGCTCATCTGTTCACACCTTGTTTCTGCCATGTGCTTGAACGCCAAGACGTTCGCGCTTCTGTGAGATGAAAGACGTCCTTCTGCATATGTGGTTGCTCACACCGGTGCACTTGTTAGTGTATCCATTCAGTCCTGGGCTGCGGGGCATTCAGAAGTGGCTCTGTGGAGACGTCTGCATAGAGGCAGCTGTCAGAACACGCACACTCGATTGTTCACCAAAACATATGCAGACGCGTCCTTAGCCTGTAGATTTGGATGCACAGAGTTCCCTGTGTTCGCAAGAGACAAGGGAATCGCGTCTGTGCGCACAGAAGCAATAGCGGACCGTTTCCCTCGGAGTGAACGCGAAAGAGCCGTCTATATACTCGCAGACACGCGAACGTGCCTCAATGCGGTCACAGAGGCAGCAGCTTTTGCACAGATGCTCCTGGTGATTCTGGCACTTTCCAGGCACACTCCTGAAAGTCGCGCACACTGCTGTTCACTCGCTAAACGACCTCTTGGGAAACACGTCTCCGGTCGACGGACCGCTCAGATTGCTTCTCGTGTAACTGTGAACTGTGTCAGCGCAGGGAATCCGTCTCTGTTGAGCAGATGTCAATCCTGCCTCGCCTTTGCTTTGTTGCCTCTACCAAGATGATTTCCCGTTTCTCTCTTCACTGGAGCAGGCAGACACAGCCAACGCACATCAAGTGTCAAGAGACACGCTCTGCTGAGCTCAACGCTTGTGCAGATGCACATGTGCGACGAAGTCAACACACGTGCTTGTGGAGAGAAAGAAAGGGACTCCCAGGCGTGTGGAGCGACGGGGAGAAAGAGCGGGCGCTGAGGAACACAGTTTCAAACAGACTGTCTCCACACAAACAGGCACCTGTCTGCAGGTATCCTAGATCTTGATTCTTGAACTTGAGGAAACACGCGTCTGAGCAAAACTCCCAAACGCTTCCAGGAAAGACACAGGCTCTCCCACAAGCACACAAGTGTTTGCCCTCAGCTATAGATCAGGGACAAGCCTGTGAAGAGCAACCAAAGAGCTCGTCCGTCTTTCCCTCAATAGATGGGAGTAGGCGCGCTTGCGGATGTGTGCGTGTGTGTGGCCACGCGTTTGCTTAGGCATCAGTGTGTGAAAAGGTAGGTGCTTTTCTCTAGCTGCGTGTGCGTGCACGTGGTGCTGGGTGCACATCCCTGGGTGCTCGTGGAAAGGTTTCTGCATGGTTTTCGCTGAGGAATCGTGTGTGTGCACATGGACAAAGAGAAGGCGCAGCAACCAGGTTCCAGCGCCGAAGAAGGCAAAAGGCGAGGTTTCCGGCGCTATCTCCTTCTCTCCCCAGAGCTAGTCGCGCAAAGCAAGCCGCTAAGCCGGCGACCGGCAAGAGAGCTACAACGAAGCATGCCGAACGGAGAAAATAGCAGCAGCTCATCTGTTCACACCTTGTTTCTGCCATGTGCTTGAACGCCAAGACGTTCGCGCTTCTGTGAGATGAAAGACGTCCTTCTGCATATGTGGTTGCTCACACCGGTGCACTTGTTAGTGTATCCATTCAGTCCTGGGCTGCGGGGCATTCAGAAGTGGCTCTGTGGAGACGTCTGCATAGAGGCAGCTGTCAGAACACGCACACTCGATTGTTCACCAAAACATATGCAGACGCGTCCTTAGCCTGTAGATTTGGATGCACAGAGTTCCCTGTGTTCGCAAGAGACAAGGGAATCGCGTCTGTGCGCACAGAAGCAATAGCGGACCGTTTCCCTCGGAGTGAACGCGAAAGAGCCGTCTATATACTCGCAGACACGCGAACGTGCCTCAATGCGGTCACAGAGGCAGCAGCTTTTGCACAGATGCTCCTGGTGATTCTGGCACTTTCCAGGCACACTCCTGAAAGTCGCGCACACTGCTGTTCACTCGCTAAACGACCTCTTGGGAAACACGTCTCCGGTCGACGGACCGCTCAGATTGCTTCTCGTGTAACTGTGAACTGTGTCAGCGCAGGGAATCCGTCTCTGTTGAGCAGATGTCAATCCTGCCTCGCCTTTGCTTTGTTGCCTCTACCAAGATGATTTCCCGTTTCTCTCTTCACTGGAGCAGGCAGACACAGCCAACGCACATCAAGTGTCAAGAGACACGCTCTGCTGAGCTCAACGCTTGTGCAGATGCACATGTGCGACGAAGTCAACACACGTGCTTGTGGAGAGAAAGAAAGGGACTCCCAGGCGTGTGGAGCGACGGGGAGAAAGAGCGGGCGCTGAGGAACACAGTTTCAAACAGACTGTCTCCACACAAACAGGCACCTGTCTGCAGGTATCCTAGATCTTGATTCTTGAACTTGAGGAAACACGCGTCTGAGCAAAACTCCCAAACGCTTCCAGGAAAGACACAGGCTCTCCCACAAGCACACAAGTGTTTGCCCTCAGCTATAGATCAGGGACAAGCCTGTGAAGAGCAACCAAAGAGCTCGTCCGTCTTTCCCTCAATAGATGGGAGTAGGCGCGCTTGCGGATGTGTGCGTGTGTGTGGCCACGCGTTTGCTTAGGCATCAGTGTGTGAAAAGGTAGGTGCTTTTCTCTAGCTGCGTGTGCGTGCACGTGGTGCTGGGTGCACATCCCTGGGTGCTCGTGGAAAGGTTTCTGCATGGTTTTCGCTGAGGAATCGTGTGTGTGCACATGGACAAAGAGAAGGCGCAGCAACCAGGTTCCAGCGCCGAAGAAGGCAAAAGGCGAGGTTTCCGGCGCTATCTCCTTCTCTCCCCAGAGCTAGTCGCGCAAAGCAAGCCGCTAAGCCGGCGACCGGCAAGAGAGCTACAACGAAGCATGCCGAACGGAGAAAATAGCAGCAGCTCATCTGTTCACACCTTGTTTCTGCCATGTGCTTGAACGCCAAGACGTTCGCGCTTCTGTGAGATGAAAGACGTCCTTCTGCATATGTGGTTGCTCACACCGGTGCACTTGTTAGTGTATCCATTCAGTCCTGGGCTGCGGGGCATTCAGAAGTGGCTCTGTGGAGACGTCTGCATAGAGGCAGCTGTCAGAACACGCACACTCGATTGTTCACCAAAACATATGCAGACGCGTCCTTAGCCTGTAGATTTGGATGCACAGAGTTCCCTGTGTTCGCAAGAGACAAGGGAATCGCGTCTGTGCGCACAGAAGCAATAGCGGACCGTTTCCCTCGGAGTGAACGCGAAAGAGCCGTCTATATACTCGCAGACACGCGAACGTGCCTCAATGCGGTCACAGAGGCAGCAGCTTTTGCACAGATGCTCCTGGTGATTCTGGCACTTTCCAGGCACACTCCTGAAAGTCGCGCACACTGCTGTTCACTCGCTAAACGACCTCTTGGGAAACACGTCTCCGGTCGACGGACCGCTCAGATTGCTTCTCGTGTAACTGTGAACTGTGTCAGCGCAGGGAATCCGTCTCTGTTGAGCAGATGTCAATCCTGCCTCGCTTTTGCTTTGTTGCCTCTACCAAGATGATTTCCCGTTTCTCTCTTCACTGGAGCAGGCAGACACAGCCAACGCACATCAAGTGTCAAGAGACACGCTCTGCTGAGCTCAACGCTTGTGCAGATGCACATGTGCGACGAAGTCAACACACGTGCTTGTGGAGAGAAAGAAAGGGACTCCCAGGCGTGTGGAGCGACGGGGAGAAAGAGCGGGCGCTGAGGAACACAGTTTCAAACAGACTGTCTCCACACAAACAGGCACCTGTCTGCAGGTATCCTAGATCTTGATTCTTGAACTTGAGGAAACACGCGTCTGAGCAAAACTCCCAAACGCTTCCAGGAAAGACACAGGCTCTCCCACAAGCACACAAGTGTTTGCCCTCAGCTATAGATCAGGGACAAGCCTGTGAAGAGCAACCAAAGAGAGCGTCCGTCTTTCTCTCAGTAGATGGGAGTAGGCGCGCTTGCGGATGTGTGCGTGTGTGTGGCCACGCGTTTGCTTAGGCATCAGTGTGTGAAAAGGTAGGTGCTTTTCTCTAGCTGCGTGTGCGTGCACGTGGTGCTGGGTGCACATCCCTGGGTGCTCGTGGAAAGGTTTCTGCATGGTTTTCGCTGAGGAATCGTGTGTGTGCACATGGACAAAGAGAAGGCGCAGCAACCAGGTTCCAGCGCCGAAGAAGGCAAAAGGCGAGGTTTCCGGCGCTATCTCCTTCTCTCCCCAGAGCTAGTCGCGCAAAGCAAGCCGCTAAGCCGGCGACCGGCAAGAGAGCTACAACGAAGCATGCCGAACGGAGAAAATAGCAGCAGCTCATCTGTTCACACCTTGTTTCTGCCATGTGCTTGAACGCCAAGACGTTCGCGCTTCTGTGAGATGAAAGACGTCCTTCTGCATATGTGGTTGCTCACACCGGTGCACTTGTTAGTGTATCCATTCAGTCCTGGGCTGCGGGGCATTCAGAAGTGGCTCTGTGGAGACGTCTGCATAGAGGCAGCTGTCAGAACACGCACACTCGATTGTTCACCAAAACATATGCAGACGCGTCCTTAGCCTGTAGATTTGGATGCACAGAGTTCCCTGTGTTCGCAAGAGACAAGGGAATCGCGTCTGTGCGCACAGAAGCAATAGCGGACCGTTTCCCTCGGAGTGAACGCGAAAGAGCCGTCTATATACTCGCAGACACGCGAACGTGCCTCAATGCGGTCACAGAGGCAGCAGCTTTTGCACAGATGCTCCTGGTGATTCTGGCACTTTCCAGGCACACTCCTGAAAGTCGCGCACACTGCTGTTCACTCGCTAAACGACCTCTTGGGAAACACGTCTCCGGTCGACGGACCGCTCAGATTGCTTCTCGTGTAACTGTGAACTGTGTCAGCGCAGGGAATCCGTCTCTGTTGAGCAGATGTCAATCCTGCCTCGCCTTTGCTTTCTTGCCTCTACCAAGATGATTTCCCGTTTCTCTCTTCACTGGAGCAGGCAGACACAGCCAACGCACATCAAGTGTCAAGAGACACGCTCTGCTGAGCTCAACGCTTGTGCAGATGCACATGTGCGACGAAGTCAACACACGTGCTTGTGGAGAGAAAGAAAGGGACTCCCAGGCGTGTGGAGCGACGGGGAGAAAGAGCGGGCGCTGAGGAACACAGTTTCAAACAGACTGTCTCCACACAAACAGGCACCTGTCTGCAGGTATCCTAGATCTTGATTCTTGAACTTGAGGAAACACGCGTCTGAGCAAAACTCCCAAACGCTTCCAGGAAAGACACAGGCTCTCCCACAAGCACACAAGTGTTTGCCCTCAGCTATAGATCAGGGACAAGCCTGTGAAGAGCAACCAAAGAGCTCGTCCGTCTTTCCCTCAATAGATGGGAGTAGGCGCGCTTGCGGATGTGTGCGTGTGTGTGGCCACGCGTTTGCTTAGGCATCAGTGTGTGAAAAGGTAGGTGCTTTTCTCTAGCTGCGTGTGCGTGCACGTGGTGCTGGGTGCACATCCCTGGGTGCTCGTGGAAAGGTTTCTGCATGGTTTTCGCTGAGGAATCGTGTGTGTGCACATGGACAAAGAGAAGGCGCAGCAACCAGGTTCCAGCGCCGAAGAAGGCAAAAGGCGAGGTTTCCGGCGCTATCTCCTTCTCTCCCCAGAGCTAGTCGCGCAAAGCAAGCCGCTAAGCCGGCGACCGGCAAGAGAGCTACAACGAAGCATGCCGAACGGAGAAAATAGCAGCAGCTCATCTGTTCACACCTTGTTTCTGCCATGTGCTTGAACGCCAAGACGTTCGCGCTTCTGTGAGATGAAAGACGTCCTTCTGCATATGTGGTTGCTCACACCGGTGCACTTGTTAGTGTATCCATTCAGTCCTGGGCTGCGGGGCATTCAGAAGTGGCTCTGTGGAGACGTCTGCATAGAGGCAGCTGTCAGAACACGCACACTCGATTGTTCACCAAAACATATGCAGACGCGTCCTTAGCCTGTAGATTTGGATGCACAGAGTTCCCTGTGTTCGCAAGAGACAAGGGAATCGCGTCTGTGCGCACAGAAGCAATAGCGGACCGTTTCCCTCGGAGTGAACGCGAAAGAGCCGTCTATATACTCGCAGACACGCGAACGTGCCTCAATGCGGTCACAGAGGCAGCAGCTTTTGCACAGATGCTCCTGGTGATTCTGGCACTTTCCAGGCACACTCCTGAAAGTCGCGCACACTGCTGTTCACTCGCTAAACGACCTCTTGGGAAACACGTCTCCGGTCGACGGACCGCTCAGATTGCTTCTCGTGTAACTGTGAACTGTGTCAGCGCAGGGAATCCGTCTCTGTTGAGCAGATGTCAATCCTGCCTCGCCTTTGCTTTGTTGCCTCTACCAAGATGATTTCCCGTTTCTCTCTTCACTGGAGCAGGCAGACACAGCCAACGCACATCAAGTGTCAAGAGACACGCTCTGCTGAGCTCAACGCTTGTGCAGATGCACATGTGCGACGAAGTCAACACACGTGCTTGTGGAGAGAAAGAAAGGGACTCCCAGGCGTGTGGAGCGACGGGGAGAAAGAGCGGGCGCTGAGGAACACAGTTTCAAACAGACTGTCTCCACACAAACAGGCACCTGTCTGCAGGTATCCTAGATCTTGATTCTTGAACTTGAGGAAACACGCGTCTGAGCAAAACTCCCAAACGCTTCCAGGAAAGACACAGGCTCTCCCACAAGCACACAAGTGTTTGCCCTCAGCTATAGATCAGGGACAAGCCTGTGAAGAGCAACCAAAGAGCTCGTCCGTCTTTCCCTCAATAGATGGGAGTAGGCGCGCTTGCGGATGTGTGCGTGTGTGTGGCCACGCGTTTGCTTAGGCATCAGTGTGTGAAAAGGTAGGTGCTTTTCTCTAGCTGCGTGTGCGTGCACGTGGTGCTGGGTGCACATCCCTGGGTGCTCGTGGAAAGGTTTCTGCATGGTTTTCGCTGAGGAATCGTGTGTGTGCACATGGACAAAGAGAAGGCGCAGCAACCAGGTTCCAGCGCCGAAGAAGGCAAAAGGCGAGGTTTCCGGCGCTATCTCCTTCTCTCCCCAGAGCTAGTCGCGCAAAGCAAGCCGCTAAGCCGGCGACCGGCAAGAGAGCTACAACGAAGCATGCCGAACGGAGAAAATAGCAGCAGCTCATCTGTTCACACCTTGTTTCTGCCATGTGCTTGAACGCCAAGACGTTCGCGCTTCTGTGAGATGAAAGACGTCCTTCTGCATATGTGGTTGCTCACACCGGTGCACTTGTTAGTGTATCCATTCAGTCCTGGGCTGCGGGGCATTCAGAAGTGGCTCTGTGGAGACGTCTGCATAGAGGCAGCTGTCAGAACACGCACACTCGATTGTTCACCAAAACATATGCAGACGCGTCCTTAGCCTGTAGATTTGGATGCACAGAGTTCCCTGTGTTCGCAAGAGACAAGGGAATCGCGTCTGTGCGCACAGAAGCAATAGCGGACCGTTTCCCTCGGAGTGAACGCGAAAGAGCCGTCTATATACTCGCAGACACGCGAACGTGCCTCAATGCGGTCACAGAGGCAGCAGCTTTTGCACAGATGCTCCTGGTGATTCTGGCACTTTCCAGGCACACTCCTGAAAGTCGCGCACACTGCTGTTCACTCGCTAAACGACCTCTTGGGAAACACGTCTCCGGTCGACGGACCGCTCAGATTGCTTCTCGTGTAACTGTGAACTGTGTCAGCGCAGGGAATCCGTCTCTGTTGAGCAGATGTCAATCCTGCCTCGCTTTTGCTTTGTTGCCTCTACCAAGATGATTTCCCGTTTCTCTCTTCACTGGAGCAGGCAGACACAGCCAACGCACATCAAGTGTCAAGAGACACGCTCTGCTGAGCTCAACGCTTGTGCAGATGCACATGTGCGACGAAGTCAACACACGTGCTTGTGGAGAGAAAGAAAGGGACTCCCAGGCGTGTGGAGCGACGGGGAGAAAGAGCGGGCGCTGAGGAACACAGTTTCAAACAGACTGTCTCCACACAAACAGGCACCTGTCTGCAGGTATCCTAGATCTTGATTCTTGAACTTGAGGAAACACGCGTCTGAGCAAAACTCCCAAACGCTTCCAGGAAAGACACAGGCTCTCCCACAAGCACACAAGTGTTTGCCCTCAGCTATAGATCAGGGACAAGCCTGTGAAGAGCAACCAAAGAGAGCGTCCGTCTTTCTCTCAGTAGATGGGAGTAGGCGCGCTTGCGGATGTGTGCGTGTGTGTGGCCACGCGTTTGCTTAGGCATCAGTGTGTGAAAAGGTAGGTGCTTTTCTCTAGCTGCGTGTGCGTGCACGTGGTGCTGGGTGCACATCCCTGGGTGCTCGTGGAAAGGTTTCTGCATGGTTTTCGCTGAGGAATCGTGTGTGTGCACATGGACAAAGAGAAGGCGCAGCAACCAGGTTCCAGCGCCGAAGAAGGCAAAAGGCGAGGTTTCCGGCGCTATCTCCTTCTCTCCCCAGAGCTAGTCGCGCAAAGCAAGCCGCTAAGCCGGCGACCGGCAAGAGAGCTACAACGAAGCATGCCGAACGGAGAAAATAGCAGCAGCTCATCTGTTCACACCTTGTTTCTGCCATGTGCTTGAACGCCAAGACGTTCGCGCTTCTGTGAGATGAAAGACGTCCTTCTGCATATGTGGTTGCTCACACCGGTGCACTTGTTAGTGTATCCATTCAGTCCTGGGCTGCGGGGCATTCAGAAGTGGCTCTGTGGAGACGTCTGCATAGAGGCAGCTGTCAGAACACGCACACTCGATTGTTCACCAAAACATATGCAGACGCGTCCTTAGCCTGTAGATTTGGATGCACAGAGTTCCCTGTGTTCGCAAGAGACAAGGGAATCGCGTCTGTGCGCACAGAAGCAATAGCGGACCGTTTCCCTCGGAGTGAACGCGAAAGAGCCGTCTATATACTCGCAGACACGCGAACGTGCCTCAATGCGGTCACAGAGGCAGCAGCTTTTGCACAGATGCTCCTGGTGATTCTGGCACTTTCCAGGCACACTCCTGAAAGTCGCGCACACTGCTGTTCACTCGCTAAACGACCTCTTGGGAAACACGTCTCCGGTCGACGGACCGCTCAGATTGCTTCTCGTGTAACTGTGAACTGTGTCAGCGCAGGGAATCCGTCTCTGTTGAGCAGATGTCAATCCTGCCTCGCCTTTGCTTTGTTGCCTCTACCAAGATGATTTCCCGTTTCTCTCTTCACTGGAGCAGGCAGACACAGCCAACGCACATCAAGTGTCAAGAGACACGCTCTGCTGAGCTCAACGCTTGTGCAGATGCACATGTGCGACGAAGTCAACACACGTGCTTGTGGAGAGAAAGAAAGGGACTCCCAGGCGTGTGGAGCGACGGGGAGAAAGAGCGGGCGCTGAGGAACACAGTTTCAAACAGACTGTCTCCACACAAACAGGCACCTGTCTGCAGGTATCCTAGATCTTGATTCTTGAACTTGAGGAAACACGCGTCTGAGCAAAACTCCCAAACGCTTCCAGGAAAGACACAGGCTCTCCCACAAGCACACAAGTGTTTGCCCTCAGCTATAGATCAGGGACAAGCCTGTGAAGAGCAACCAAAGAGCTCGTCCGTCTTTCCCTCAATAGATGGGAGTAGGCGCGCTTGCGGATGTGTGCGTGTGTGTGGCCACGCGTTTGCTTAGGCATCAGTGTGTGAAAAGGTAGGTGCTTTTCTCTAGCTGCGTGTGCGTGCACGTGGTGCTGGGTGCACATCCCTGGGTGCTCGTGGAAAGGTTTCTGCATGGTTTTCGCTGAGGAATCGTGTGTGTGCACATGGACAAAGAGAAGGCGCAGCAACCAGGTTCCAGCGCCGAAGAAGGCAAAAGGCGAGGTTTCCGGCGCTATCTCCTTCTCTCCCCAGAGCTAGTCGCGCAAAGCAAGCCGCTAAGCCGGCGACCGGCAAGAGAGCTACAACGAAGCATGCCGAACGGAGAAAATAGCAGCAGCTCATCTGTTCACACCTTGTTTCTGCCATGTGCTTGAACGCCAAGACGTTCGCGCTTCTGTGAGATGAAAGACGTCCTTCTGCATATGTGGTTGCTCACACCGGTGCACTTGTTAGTGTATCCATTCAGTCCTGGGCTGCGGGGCATTCAGAAGTGGCTCTGTGGAGACGTCTGCATAGAGGCAGCTGTCAGAACACGCACACTCGATTGTTCACCAAAACATATGCAGACGCGTCCTTAGCCTGTAGATTTGGATGCACAGAGTTCCCTGTGTTCGCAAGAGACAAGGGAATCGCGTCTGTGCGCACAGAAGCAATAGCGGACCGTTTCCCTCGGAGTGAACGCGAAAGAGCCGTCTATATACTCGCAGACACGCGAACGTGCCTCAATGCGGTCACAGAGGCAGCAGCTTTTGCACAGATGCTCCTGGTGATTCTGGCACTTTCCAGGCACACTCCTGAAAGTCGCGCACACTGCTGTTCACTCGCTAAACGACCTCTTGGGAAACACGTCTCCGGTCGACGGACCGCTCAGATTGCTTCTCGTGTAACTGTGAACTGTGTCAGCGCAGGGAATCCGTCTCTGTTGAGCAGATGTCAATCCTGCCTCGCTTTTGCTTTGTTGCCTCTACCAAGATGATTTCCCGTTTCTCTCTTCACTGGAGCAGGCAGACACAGCCAACGCACATCAAGTGTCAAGAGACACGCTCTGCTGAGCTCAACGCTTGTGCAGATGCACATGTGCGACGAAGTCAACACACGTGCTTGTGGAGAGAAAGAAAGGGACTCCCAGGCGTGTGGAGCGACGGGGAGAAAGAGCGGGCGCTGAGGAACACAGTTTCAAACAGACTGTCTCCACACAAACAGGCACCTGTCTGCAGGTATCCTAGATCTTGATTCTTGAACTTGAGGAAACACGCGTCTGAGCAAAACTCCCAAACGCTTCCAGGAAAGACACAGGCTCTCCCACAAGCACACAAGTGTTTGCCCTCAGCTATAGATCAGGGACAAGCCTGTGAAGAGCAACCAAAGAGCTCGTCCGTCTTTCCCTCAGTAGATGGGAGTAGGCGCGCTTGCGGATGTGTGCGTGTGTGTGGCCACGCGTTTGCTTAGGCATCAGTGTGTGAAAAGGTAGGTGCTTTTCTCTAGCTGCGTGTGCGTGCACGTGGTGCTGGGTGCACATCCCTGGGTGCTCGTGGAAAGGTTTCTGCATGGTTTTCGCTGAGGAATCGTGTGTGTGCACATGGACAAAGAGAAGGCGCAGCAACCAGGTTCCAGCGCCGAAGAAGGCAAAAGGCGAGGTTTCCGGCGCTATCTCCTTCTCTCCCCAGAGCTAGTCGCGCAAAGCAAGCCGCTAAGCCGGCGACCGGCAAGAGAGCTACAACGAAGCATGCCGAACGGAGAAAATAGCAGCAGCTCATCTGTTCACACCTTGTTTCTGCCATGTGCTTGAACGCCAAGACGTTCGCGCTTCTGTGAGATGAAAGACGTCCTTCTGCATATGTGGTTGCTCACACCGGTGCACTTGTTAGTGTATCCATTCAGTCCTGGGCTGCGGGGCATTCAGAAGTGGCTCTGTGGAGACGTCTGCATAGAGGCAGCTGTCAGAACACGCACACTCGATTGTTCACCAAAACATATGCAGACGCGTCCTTAGCCTGTAGATTTGGATGCACAGAGTTCCCTGTGTTCGCAAGAGACAAGGGAATCGCGTCTGTGCGCACAGAAGCAATAGCGGACCGTTTCCCTCGGAGTGAACGCGAAAGAGCCGTCTATATACTCGCAGACACGCGAACGTGCCTCAATGCGGTCACAGAGGCAGCAGCTTTTGCACAGATGCTCCTGGTGATTCTGGCACTTTCCAGGCACACTCCTGAAAGTCGCGCACACTGCTGTTCACTCGCTAAACGACCTCTTGGGAAACACGTCTCCGGTCGACGGACCGCTCAGATTGCTTCTCGTGTAACTGTGAACTGTGTCAGCGCAGGGAATCCGTCTCTGTTGAGCAGATGTCAATCCTGCCTCGCTTTTGCTTTGTTGCCTCTACCAAGATGATTTCCCGTTTCTCTCTTCACTGGAGCAGGCAGACACAGCCAACGCACATCAAGTGTCAAGAGACACGCTCTGCTGAGCTCAACGCTTGTGCAGATGCACATGTGCGACGAAGTCAACACACGTGCTTGTGGAGAGAAAGAAAGGGACTCCCAGGCGTGTGGAGCGACGGGGAGAAAGAGCGGGCGCTGAGGAACACAGTTTCAAACAGACTGTCTCCACACAAACAGGCACCTGTCTGCAGGTATCCTAGATCTTGATTCTTGAACTTGAGGAAACACGCGTCTGAGCAAAACTCCCAAACGCTTCCAGGAAAGACACAGGCTCTCCCACAAGCACACAAGTGTTTGCCCTCAGCTATAGATCAGGGACAAGCCTGTGAAGAGCAACCAAAGAGCTCGTCCGTCTTTCCCTCAGTAGATGGGAGTAGGCGCGCTTGCGGATGTGTGCGTGTGTGTGGCCACGCGTTTGCTTAGGCATCAGTGTGTGAAAAGGTAGGTGCTTTTCTCTAGCTGCGTGTGCGTGCACGTGGTGCTGGGTGCACATCCCTGGGTGCTCGTGGAAAGGTTTCTGCATGGTTTTCGCTGAGGAATCGTGTGTGTGCACATGGACAAAGAGAAGGCGCAGCAACCAGGTTCCAGCGCCGAAGAAGGCAAAAGGCGAGGTTTCCGGCGCTATCTCCTTCTCTCCCCAGAGCTAGTCGCGCAAAGCAAGCCGCTAAGCCGGCGACCGGCAAGAGAGCTACAACGAAGCATGCCGAACGGAGAAAATAGCAGCAGCTCATCTGTTCACACCTTGTTTCTGCCATGTGCTTGAACGCCAAGACGTTCGCGCTTCTGTGAGATGAAAGACGTCCTTCTGCATATGTGGTTGCTCACACCGGTGCACTTGTTAGTGTATCCATTCAGTCCTGGGCTGCGGGGCATTCAGAAGTGGCTCTGTGGAGACGTCTGCATAGAGGCAGCTGTCAGAACACGCACACTCGATTGTTCACCAAAACATATGCAGACGCGTCCTTAGCCTGTAGATTTGGATGCACAGAGTTCCCTGTGTTCGCAAGAGACAAGGGAATCGCGTCTGTGCGCACAGAAGCAATAGCGGACCGTTTCCCTCGGAGTGAACGCGAAAGAGCCGTCTATATACTCGCAGACACGCGAACGTGCCTCAATGCGGTCACAGAGGCAGCAGCTTTTGCACAGATGCTCCTGGTGATTCTGGCACTTTCCAGGCACACTCCTGAAAGTCGCGCACACTGCTGTTCACTCGCTAAACGACCTCTTGGGAAACACGTCTCCGGTCGACGGACCGCTCAGATTGCTTCTCGTGTAACTGTGAACTGTGTCAGCGCAGGGAATCCGTCTCTGTTGAGCAGATGTCAATCCTGCCTCGCCTTTGCTTTGTTGCCTCTACCAAGATGATTTCCCGTTTCTCTCTTCACTGGAGCAGGCAGACACAGCCAACGCACATCAAGTGTCAAGAGACACGCTCTGCTGAGCTCAACGCTTGTGCAGATGCACATGTGCGACGAAGTCAACACACGTGCTTGTGGAGAGAAAGAAAGGGACTCCCAGGCGTGTGGAGCGACGGGGAGAAAGAGCGGGCGCTGAGGAACACAGTTTCAAACAGACTGTCTCCACACAAACAGGCACCTGTCTGCAGGTATCCTAGATCTTGATTCTTGAACTTGAGGAAACACGCGTCTGAGCAAAACTCCCAAACGCTTCCAGGAAAGACACAGGCTCTCCCACAAGCACACAAGTGTTTGCCCTCAGCTATAGATCAGGGACAAGCCTGTGAAGAGCAACCAAAGAGCTCGTCCGTCTTTCCCTCAATAGATGGGAGTAGGCGCGCTTGCGGATGTGTGCGTGTGTGTGGCCACGCGTTTGCTTAGGCATCAGTGTGTGAAAAGGTAGGTGCTTTTCTCTAGCTGCGTGTGCGTGCACGTGGTGCTGGGTGCACATCCCTGGGTGCTCGTGGAAAGGTTTCTGCATGGTTTTCGCTGAGGAATCGTGTGTGTGCACATGGACAAAGAGAAGGCGCAGCAACCAGGTTCCAGCGCCGAAGAAGGCAAAAGGCGAGGTTTCCGGCGCTATCTCCTTCTCTCCCCAGAGCTAGTCGCGCAAAGCAAGCCGCTAAGCCGGCGACCGGCAAGAGAGCTACAACGAAGCATGCCGAACGGAGAAAATAGCAGCAGCTCATCTGTTCACACCTTGTTTCTGCCATGTGCTTGAACGCCAAGACGTTCGCGCTTCTGTGAGATGAAAGACGTCCTTCTGCATATGTGGTTGCTCACACCGGTGCACTTGTTAGTGTATCCATTCAGTCCTGGGCTGCGGGGCATTCAGAAGTGGCTCTGTGGAGACGTCTGCATAGAGGCAGCTGTCAGAACACGCACACTCGATTGTTCACCAAAACATATGCAGACGCGTCCTTAGCCTGTAGATTTGGATGCACAGAGTTCCCTGTGTTCGCAAGAGACAAGGGAATCACGTCTGTGCGCACAGAAGCAATAGCGGACCGTTTCCCTCGGAGTGAACGCGAAAGAGCCGTCTATATACTCGCAGACACGCGAACGTGCCTCAATGCGGTCACAGAGGCAGCAGCTTTTGCACAGATGCTCCTGGTGATTCTGGCACTTTCCAGGCACACTCCTGAAAGTCGCGCACACTGCTGTTCACTCGCTAAACGACCTCTTGGGAAACACGTCTCCGGTCGACGGACCGCTCAGATTGCTTCTCGTGTAACTGTGAACTGTGTCAGCGCAGGGAATCCGTCTCTGTTGAGCAGATGTCAATCCTGCCTCGCCTTTGCTTTGTTGCCTCTACCAAGATGATTTCCCGTTTCTCTCTTCACTGGAGCAGGCAGACACAGCCAACGCACATCAAGTGTCAAGAGACACGCTCTGCTGAGCTCAACGCTTGTGCAGATGCACATGTGCGACGAAGTCAACACACGTGCTTGTGGAGAGAAAGAAAGGGACTCCCAGGCGTGTGGAGCGACGGGGAGAAAGAGCGGGCGCTGAGGAACACAGTTTCAAACAGACTGTCTCCACACAAACAGGCACCTGTCTGCAGGTATCCTAGATCTTGATTCTTGAACTTGAGGAAACACGCGTCTGAGCAAAACTCCCAAACGCTTCCAGGAAAGACACAGGCTCTCCCACAAGCACACAAGTGTTTGCCCTCAGCTATAGATCAGGGACAAGCCTGTGAAGAGCAACCAAAGAGCTCGTCCGTCTTTCCCTCAATAGATGGGAGTAGGCGCGCTTGCGGATGTGTGCGTGTGTGTGGCCACGCGTTTGCTTAGGCATCAGTGTGTGAAAAGGTAGGTGCTTTTCTCTAGCTGCGTGTGCGTGCACGTGGTGCTGGGTGCACATCCCTGGGTGCTCGTGGAAAGGTTTCTGCATGGTTTTCGCTGAGGAATCGTGTGTGTGCACATGGACAAAGAGAAGGTGCAGCAACCAGGTTCCAGCGCCGAAGAAGGCAAAAGGCGAGGTTTCCGGCGCTATCTCCTTCTCTCCCCAGAGCTAGTCGCGCAAAGCAAGCCGCTAAGCCGGCGACCGGCAAGAGAGCTACAACGAAGCATGCCGAACGGAGAAAATAGCAGCAGCTCATCTGTTCACACCTTGTTTCTGCCATGTGCTTGAACGCCAAGACGTTCGCGCTTCTGTGAGATGAAAGACGTCCTTCTGCATATGTGGTTGCTCACACCGGTGCACTTGTTAGTGTATCCATTCAGTCCTGGGCTGCGGGGCATTCAGAAGTGGCTCTGTGGAGACGTCTGCATAGAGGCAGCTGTCAGAACACGCACACTCGATTGTTCACCAAAACATATGCAGACGCGTCCTTAGCCTGTAGATTTGGATGCACAGAGTTCCCTGTGTTCGCAAGAGACAAGGGAATCGCGTCTGTGCGCACAGAAGCAATAGCGGACCGTTTCCCTCGGAGTGAACGCGAAAGAGCCGTCTATATACTCGCAGACACGCGAACGTGCCTCAATGCGGTCACAGAGGCAGCAGCTTTTGCACAGATGCTCCTGGTGATTCTGGCACTTTCCAGGCACACTCCTGAAAGTCGCGCACACTGCTGTTCACTCGCTAAACGACCTCTTGGGAAACACGTCTCCGGTCGACGGACCGCTCAGATTGCTTCTCGTGTAACTGTGAACTGTGTCAGCGCAGGGAATCCGTCTCTGTTGAGCAGATGTCAATCCTGCCTCGCCTTTGCTTTCTTGCCTCTACCAAGATGATTTCCCGTTTCTCTCTTCACTGGAGCAGGCAGACACAGCCAACGCACATCAAGTGTCAAGAGACACGCTCTGCTGAGCTCAACGCTTGTGCAGATGCACATGTGCGACGAAGTCAACACACGTGCTTGTGGAGAGAAAGAAAGGGACTCCCAGGCGTGTGGAGCGACGGGGAGAAAGAGCGGGCGCTGAGGAACACAGTTTCAAACAGACTGTCTCCACACAAACAGGCACCTGTCTGCAGGTATCCTAGATCTTGATTCTTGAACTTGAGGAAACACGCGTCTGAGCAAAACTCCCAAACGCTTCCAGGAAAGACACAGGCTCTCCCACAAGCACACAAGTGTTTGCCCTCAGCTATAGATCAGGGACAAGCCTGTGAAGAGCAACCAAAGAGCTCGTCCGTCTTTCCCTCAATAGATGGGAGTAGGCGCGCTTGCGGATGTGTGCGTGTGTGTGGCCACGCGTTTGCTTAGGCATCAGTGTGTGAAAAGGTAGGTGCTTTTCTCTAGCTGCGTGTGCGTGCACGTGGTGCTGGGTGCACATCCCTGGGTGCTCGTGGAAAGGTTTCTGCATGGTTTTCGCTGAGGAATCGTGTGTGTGCACATGGACAAAGAGAAGGCGCAGCAACCAGGTTCCAGCGCCGAAGAAGGCAAAAGGCGAGGTTTCCGGCGCTATCTCCTTCTCTCCCCAGAGCTAGTCGCGCAAAGCAAGCCGCTAAGCCGGCGACCGGCAAGAGAGCTACAACGAAGCATGCCGAACGGAGAAAATAGCAGCAGCTCATCTGTTCACACCTTGTTTCTGCCATGTGCTTGAACGCCAAGACGTTCGCGCTTCTGTGAGATGAAAGACGTCCTTCTGCATATGTGGTTGCTCACACCGGTGCACTTGTTAGTGTATTCATTCAGTCCTGGGCTGCGGGGCATTCAGAAGTGGCTCTGTGGAGACGTCTGCATAGAGGCAGCTGTCAGAACACGCACACTCGATTGTTCACCAAAACATATGCAGACGCGTCCTTAGCCTGTAGATTTGGATGCACAGAGTTCCCTGTGTTCGCAAGAGACAAGGGAATCGCGTCTGTGCGCACAGAAGCAATAGCGGACCGTTTCCCTCGGAGTGAACGCGAAAGAGCCGTCTATATACTCGCAGACACGCGAACGTGCCTCAATGCGGTCACAGAGGCAGCAGCTTTTGCACAGATGCTCCTGGTGATTCTGGCACTTTCCAGGCACACTCCTGAAAGTCGCGCACACTGCTGTTCACTCGCTAAACGACCTCTTGGGAAACACGTCTCCGGTCGACGGACCGCTCAGATTGCTTCTCGTGTAACTGTGAACTGTGTCAGCGCAGGGAATCCGTCTCTGTTGAGCAGATGTCAATCCTGCCTCGCTTTTGCTTTGTTGCCTCTACCAAGATGATTTCCCGTTTCTCTCTTCACTGGAGCAGGCAGACACAGCCAACGCACATCAAGTGTCAAGAGACACGCTCTGCTGAGCTCAACGCTTGTGCAGATGCACATGTGCGACGAAGTCAACACACGTGCTTGTGGAGAGAAAGAAAGGGACTCCCAGGCGTGTGGAGCGACGGGGAGAAAGAGCGGGCGCTGAGGAACACAGTTTCAAACAGACTGTCTCCACACAAACAGGCACCTGTCTGCAGGTATCCTAGATCTTGATTCTTGAACTTGAGGAAACACGCGTCTGAGCAAAACTCCCAAACGCTTCCAGGAAAGACACAGGCTCTCCCACAAGCACACAAGTGTTTGCCCTCAGCTATAGATCAGGGACAAGCCTGTGAAGAGCAACCAAAGAGCTCGTCCGTCTTTCCCTCAATAGATGGGAGTAGGCGCGCTTGCGGATGTGTGCGTGTGTGTGGCCACGCGTTTGCTTAGGCATCAGTGTGTGAAAAGGTAGGTGCTTTTCTCTAGCTGCGTGTGCGTGCACGTGGTGCTGGGTGCACATCCCTGGGTGCTCGTGGAAAGGTTTCTGCATGGTTTTCGCTGAGGAATCGTGTGTGTGCACATGGACAAAGAGAAGGCGCAGCAACCAGGTTCCAGCGCCGAAGAAGGCAAAAGGCGAGGTTTCCGGCGCTATCTCCTTCTCTCCCCAGAGCTAGTCGCGCAAAGCAAGCCGCTAAGCCGGCGACCGGCAAGAGAGCTACAACGAAGCATGCCGAACGGAGAAAATAGCAGCAGCTCATCTGTTCACACCTTGTTTCTGCCATGTGCTTGAACGCCAAGACGTTCGCGCTTCTGTGAGATGAAAGACGTCCTTCTGCATATGTGGTTGCTCACACCGGTGCACTTGTTAGTGTATCCATTCAGTCCTGGGCTGCGGGGCATTCAGAAGTGGCTCTGTGGAGACGTCTGCATAGAGGCAGCTGTCAGAACACGCACACTCGATTGTTCACCAAAACATATGCAGACGCGTCCTTAGCCTGTAGATTTGGATGCACAGAGTTCCCTGTGTTCGCAAGAGACAAGGGAATCGCGTCTGTGCGCACAGAAGCAATAGCGGACCGTTTCCCTCGGAGTGAACGCGAAAGAGCCGTCTATATACTCGCAGACACGCGAACGTGCCTCAATGCGGTCACAGAGGCAGCAGCTTTTGCACAGATGCTCCTGGTGATTCTGGCACTTTCCAGGCACACTCCTGAAAGTCGCGCACACTGCTGTTCACTCGCTAAACGACCTCTTGGGAAACACGTCTCCGGTCGACGGACCGCTCAGATTGCTTCTCGTGTAACTGTGAACTGTGTCAGCGCAGGGAATCCGTCTCTGTTGAGCAGATGTCAATCCTGCCTCGCTTTTGCTTTGTTGCCTCTACCAAGACGATTTCCCGTTTCTCTCTTCACTGGAGCAGGCAGACACAGCCAACGCACATCAAGTGTCAAGAGACACGCTCTGCTGAGCTCAACGCTTGTGCAGATGCACATGTGCGACGAAGTCAACACACGTGCTTGTGGAGAGAAAGAAAGGGACTCCCAGGCGTGTGGAGCGACGGGGAGAAAGAGCGGGCGCTGAGGAACACAGTTTCAAACAGACTGTCTCCACACAAACAGGCACCTGTCTGCAGGTATCCTAGATCTTGATTCTTGAACTTGAGGAAACACGCGTCTGAGCAAAACTCCCAAACGCTTCCAGGAAAGACACAGGCTCTCCCACAAGCACACAAGTGTTTGCCCTCAGCTATAGATCAGGGACAAGCCTGTGAAGAGCAACCAAAGAGCTCGTCCGTCTTTCCCTCAGTAGATGGGAGTAGGCGCGCTTGCGGATGTGTGCGTGTGTGTGGCCACGCGTTTGCTTAGGCATCAGTGTGTGAAAAGGTAGGTGCTTTTCTCTAGCTGCGTGTGCGTGCACGTGGTGCTGGGTGCACATCCCTGGGTGCTCGTGGAAAGGTTTCTGCATGGTTTTCGCTGAGGAATCGTGTGTGTGCACATGGACAAAGAGAAGGCGCAGCAACCAGGTTCCAGCGCCGAAGAAGGCAAAAGGCGAGGTTTCCGGCGCTATCTCCTTCTCTCCCCAGAGCTAGTCGCGCAAAGCAAGCCGCTAAGCCGGCGACCGGCAAGAGAGCTACAACGAAGCATGCCGAACGGAGAAAATAGCAGCAGCTCATCTGTTCACACCTTGTTTCTGCCATGTGCTTGAACGCCAAGACGTTCGCGCTTCTGTGAGATGAAAGACGTCCTTCTGCATATGTGGTTGCTCACACCGGTGCACTTGTTAGTGTATCCATTCAGTCCTGGGCTGCGGGGCATTCAGAAGTGGCTCTGTGGAGACGTCTGCATAGAGGCAGCTGTCAGAACACGCACACTCGATTGTTCACCAAAACATATGCAGACGCGTCCTTAGCCTGTAGATTTGGATGCACAGAGTTCCCTGTGTTCGCAAGAGACAAGGGAATCGCGTCTGTGCGCACAGAAGCAATAGCGGACCGTTTCCCTCGGAGTGAACGCGAAAGAGCCGTCTATATACTCGCAGACACGCGAACGTGCCTCAATGCGGTCACAGAGGCAGCAGCTTTTGCACAGATGCTCCTGGTGATTCTGGCACTTTCCAGGCACACTCCTGAAAGTCGCGCACACTGCTGTTCACTCGCTAAACGACCTCTTGGGAAACACGTCTCCGGTCGACGGACCGCTCAGATTGCTTCTCGTGTAACTGTGAACTGTGTCAGCGCAGGGAATCCGTCTCTGTTGAGCAGATGTCAATCCTGCCTCGCTTTTGCTTTGTTGCCTCTACCAAGATGATTTCCCGTTTCTCTCTTCACTGGAGCAGGCAGACACAGCCAACGCACATCAAGTGTCAAGAGACACGCTCTGCTGAGCTCAACGCTTGTGCAGATGCACATGTGCGACGAAGTCAACACACGTGCTTGTGGAGAGAAAGAAAGGGACTCCCAGGCGTGTGGAGCGACGGGGAGAAAGAGCGGGCGCTGAGGAACACAGTTTCAAACAGACTGTCTCCACACAAACAGGCACCTGTCTGCAGGTATCCTAGATCTTGATTCTTGAACTTGAGGAAACACGCGTCTGAGCAAAACTCCCAAACGCTTCCAGGAAAGACACAGGCTCTCCCACAAGCACACAAGTGTTTGCCCTCAGCTATAGATCAGGGACAAGCCTGTGAAGAGCAACCAAAGAGCTCGTCCGTCTTTCCCTCAATAGATGGGAGTAGGCGCGCTTGCGGATGTGTGCGTGTGTGTGGCCACGCGTTTGCTTAGGCATCAGTGTGTGAAAAGGTAGGTGCTTTTCTCTAGCTGCGTGTGCGTGCACGTGGTGCTGGGTGCACATCCCTGGGTGCTCGTGGAAAGGTTTCTGCATGGTTTTCGCTGAGGAATCGTGTGTGTGCACATGGACAAAGAGAAGGCGCAGCAACCAGGTTCCAGCGCCGAAGAAGGCAAAAGGCGAGGTTTCCGGCGCTATCTCCTTCTCTCCCCAGAGCTAGTCGCGCAAAGCAAGCCGCTAAGCCGGCGACCGGCAAGAGAGCTACAACGAAGCATGCCGAACGGAGAAAATAGCAGCAGCTCATCTGTTCACACCTTGTTTCTGCCATGTGCTTGAACGCCAAGACGTTCGCGCTTCTGTGAGATGAAAGACGTCCTTCTGCATATGTGGTTGCTCACACCGGTGCACTTGTTAGTGTATCCATTCAGTCCTGGGCTGCGGGGCATTCAGAAGTGGCTCTGTGGAGACGTCTGCATAGAGGCAGCTGTCAGAACACGCACACTCGATTGTTCACCAAAACATATGCAGACGCGTCCTTAGCCTGTAGATTTGGATGCACAGAGTTCCCTGTGTTCGCAAGAGACAAGGGAATCGCGTCTGTGCGCACAGAAGCAATAGCGGACCGTTTCCCTCGGAGTGAACGCGAAAGAGCCGTCTATATACTCGCAGACACGCGAACGTGCCTCAATGCGGTCACAGAGGCAGCAGCTTTTGCACAGATGCTCCTGGTGATTCTGGCACTTTCCAGGCACACTCCTGAAAGTCGCGCACACTGCTGTTCACTCGCTAAACGACCTCTTGGGAAACACGTCTCCGGTCGACGGACCGCTCAGATTGCTTCTCGTGTAACTGTGAACTGTGTCAGCGCAGGGAATCCGTCTCTGTTGAGCAGATGTCAATCCTGCCTCGCCTTTGCTTTGTTGCCTCTACCAAGATGATTTCCCGTTTCTCTCTTCACTGGAGCAGGCAGACACAGCCAACGCACATCAAGTGTCAAGAGACACGCTCTGCTGAGCTCAACGCTTGTGCAGATGCACATGTGCGACGAAGTCAACACACGTGCTTGTGGAGAGAAAGAAAGGGACTCCCAGGCGTGTGGAGCGATGGGGAGAAAGAGCGGGCGCTGAGGAACACAGTTTCAAACAGACTGTCTCCACACAAACAGGCACCTGTCTGCAGGTATCCTAGATCTTGATTCTTGAACTTGAGGAAACACGCGTCTGAGCAAAACTCCCAAACGCTTCCAGGAAAGACACAGGCTCTCCCACAAGCACACAAGTGTTTGCCCTCAGCTATAGATCAGGGACAAGCCTGTGAAGAGCAACCAAAGAGCTCGTCCGTCTTTCCCTCAATAGATGGGAGTAGGCGCGCTTGCGGATGTGTGCGTGTGTGTGGCCACGCGTTTGCTTAGGCATCAGTGTGTGAAAAGGTAGGTGCTTTTCTCTAGCTGCGTGTGCGTGCACGTGGTGCTGGGTGCACATCCCTGGGTGCTCGTGGAAAGGTTTCTGCATGGTTTTCGCTGAGGAATCGTGTGTGTGCACATGGACAAAGAGAAGGCGCAGCAACCAGGTTCCAGCGCCGAAGAAGGCAAAAGGCGAGGTTTCCGGCGCTATCTCCTTCTCTCCCCAGAGCTAGTCGCGCAAAGCAAGCCGCTAAGCCGGCGACCGGCAAGAGAGCTACAACGAAGCATGCCGAACGGAGAAAATAGCAGCAGCTCATCTGTTCACACCTTGTTTCTGCCATGTGCTTGAACGCCAAGACGTTCGCGCTTCTGTGAGATGAAAGACGTCCTTCTGCATATGTGGTTGCTCACACCGGTGCACTTGTTAGTGTATCCATTCAGTCCTGGGCTGCGGGGCATTCAGAAGTGGCTCTGTGGAGACGTCTGCATAGAGGCAGCTGTCAGAACACGCACACTCGATTGTTCACCAAAACATATGCAGACGCGTCCTTAGCCTGTAGATTTGGATGCACAGAGTTCCCTGTGTTCGCAAGAGACAAGGGAATCGCGTCTGTGCGCACAGAAGCAATAGCGGACCGTTTCCCTCGGAGTGAACGCGAAAGAGCCGTCTATATACTCGCAGACACGCGAACGTGCCTCAATGCGGTCACAGAGGCAGCAGCTTTTGCACAGATGCTCCTGGTGATTCTGGCACTTTCCAGGCACACTCCTGAAAGTCGCGCACACTGCTGTTCACTCGCTAAACGACCTCTTGGGAAACACGTCTCCGGTCGACGGACCGCTCAGATTGCTTCTCGTGTAACTGTGAACTGTGTCAGCGCAGGGAATCCGTCTCTGTTGAGCAGATGTCAATCCTGCCTCGCTTTTGCTTTGTTGCCTCTACCAAGATGATTTCCCGTTTCTCTCTTCACTGGAGCAGGCAGACACAGCCAACGCACATCAAGTGTCAAGAGACACGCTCTGCTGAGCTCAACGCTTGTGCAGATGCACATGTGCGACGAAGTCAACACACGTGCTTGTGGAGAGAAAGAAAGGGACTCCCAGGCGTGTGGAGCGACGGGGAGAAAGAGCGGGCGCTGAGGAACACAGTTTCAAACAGACTGTCTCCACACAAACAGGCACCTGTCTGCAGGTATCCTAGATCTTGATTCTTGAACTTGAGGAAACACGCGTCTGAGCAAAACTCCCAAACGCTTCCAGGAAAGACACAGGCTCTCCCACAAGCACACAAGTGTTTGCCCTCAGCTATAGATCAGGGACAAGCCTGTGAAGAGCAACCAAAGAGCTCGTCCGTCTTTCTCTCAGTAGATGGGAGTAGGCGCGCTTGCGGATGTGTGCGTGTGTGTGGCCACGCGTTTGCTTAGGCATCAGTGTGTGAAAAGGTAGGTGCTTTTCTCTAGCTGCGTGTGCGTGCACGTGGTGCTGGGTGCACATCCCTGGGTGCTCGTGGAAAGGTTTCTGCATGGTTTTCGCTGAGGAATCGTGTGTGTGCACATGGACAAAGAGAAGGCGCAGCAACCAGGTTCCAGCGCCGAAGAAGGCAAAAGGCGAGGTTTCCGGCGCTATCTCCTTCTCTCCCCAGAGCTAGTCGCGCAAAGCAAGCCGCTAAGCCGGCGACCGGCAAGAGAGCTACAACGAAGCATGCCGAACGGAGAAAATAGCAGCAGCTCATCTGTTCACACCTTGTTTCTGCCATGTGCTTGAACGCCAAGACGTTCGCGCTTCTGTGAGATGAAAGACGTCCTTCTGCATATGTGGTTGCTCACACCGGTGCACTTGTTAGTGTATCCATTCAGTCCTGGGCTGCGGGGCATTCAGAAGTGGCTCTGTGGAGACGTCTGCATAGAGGCAGCTGTCAGAACACGCACACTCGATTGTTCACCAAAACATATGCAGACGCGTCCTTAGCCTGTAGATTTGGATGCACAGAGTTCCCTGTGTTCGCAAGAGACAAGGGAATCGCGTCTGTGCGCACAGAAGCAATAGCGGACCGTTTCCCTCGGAGTGAACGCGAAAGAGCCGTCTATATACTCGCAGACACGCGAACGTGCCTCAATGCGGTCACAGAGGCAGCAGCTTTTGCACAGATGCTCCTGGTGATTCTGGCACTTTCCAGGCACACTCCTGAAAGTCGCGCACACTGCTGTTCACTCGCTAAACGACCTCTTGGGAAACACGTCTCCGGTCGACGGACCGCTCAGATTGCTTCTCGTGTAACTGTGAACTGTGTCAGCGCAGGGAATCCGTCTCTGTTGAGCAGATGTCAATCCTGCCTCGCCTTTGCTTTGTTGCCTCTACCAAGATGATTTCCCGTTTCTCTCTTCACTGGAGCAGGCAGACACAGCCAACGCACATCAAGTGTCAAGAGACACGCTCTGCTGAGCTCAACGCTTGTGCAGATGCACATGTGCGACGAAGTCAACACACGTGCTTGTGGAGAGAAAGAAAGGGACTCCCAGGCGTGTGGAGCGACGGGGAGAAAGAGCGGGCGCTGAGGAACACAGTTTCAAACAGACTGTCTCCACACAAACAGGCACCTGTCTGCAGGTATCCTAGATCTTGATTCTTGAACTTGAGGAAACACGCGTCTGAGCAAAACTCCCAAACGCTTCCAGGAAAGACACAGGCTCTCCCACAAGCACACAAGTGTTTGCCCTCAGCTATAGATCAGGGACAAGCCTGTGAAGAGCAACCAAAGAGCTCGTCCGTCTTTCCCTCAATAGATGGGAGTAGGCGCGCTTGCGGATGTGTGCGTGTGTGTGGCCACGCGTTTGCTTAGGCATCAGTGTGTGAAAAGGTAGGTGCTTTTCTCTAGCTGCGTGTGCGTGTACGTGGTGCTGGGTGCACATCCCTGGGTGCTCGTGGAAAGGTTTCTGCATGGTTTTCGCTGAGGAATCGTGTGTGTGCACATGGACAAAGAGAAGGCGCAGCAACCAGGTTCCAGCGCCGAAGAAGGCAAAAGGCGAGGTTTCCGGCGCTATCTCCTTCTCTCCCCAGAGCTAGTCGCGCAAAGCAAGCCGCTAAGCCGGCGACCGGCAAGAGAGCTACAACGAAGCATGCCGAACGGAGAAAATAGCAGCAGCTCATCTGTTCACACCTTGTTTCTGCCATGTGCTTGAACGCCAAGACGTTCGCGCTTCTGTGAGATGAAAGACGTCCTTCTGCATATGTGGTTGCTCACACCGGTGCACTTGTTAGTGTATCCATTCAGTCCTGGGCTGCGGGGCATTCAGAAGTGGCTCTGTGGAGACGTCTGCATAGAGGCAGCTGTCAGAACACGCACACTCGATTGTTCACCAAAACATATGCAGACGCGTCCTTAGCCTGTAGATTTGGATGCACAGAGTTCCCTGTGTTCGCAAGAGACAAGGGAATCGCGTCTGTGCGCACAGAAGCAATAGCGGACCGTTTCCCTCGGAGTGAACGCGAAAGAGCCGTCTATATACTCGCAGACACGCGAACGTGCCTCAATGCGGTCACAGAGGCAGCAGCTTTTGCACAGATGCTCCTGGTGATTCTGGCACTTTCCAGGCACACTCCTGAAAGTCGCGCACACTGCTGTTCACTCGCTAAACGACCTCTTGGGAAACACGTCTCCGGTCGACGGACCGCTCAGATTGCTTCTCGTGTAACTGTGAACTGTGTCAGCGCAGGGAATCCGTCTCTGTTGAGCAGATGTCAATCCTGCCTCGCTTTTGCTTTGTTGCCTCTACCAAGATGATTTCCCGTTTCTCTCTTCACTGGAGCAGGCAGACACAGCCAACGCACATCAAGTGTCAAGAGACACGCTCTGCTGAGCTCAACGCTTGTGCAGATGCACATGTGCGACGAAGTCAACACACGTGCTTGTGGAGAGAAAGAAAGGGACTCCCAGGCGTGTGGAGCGACGGGGAGAAAGAGCGGGCGCTGAGGAACACAGTTTCAAACAGACTGTCTCCACACAAACAGGCACCTGTCTGCAGGTATCCTAGATCTTGATTCTTGAACTTGAGGAAACACGCGTCTGAGCAAAACTCCCAAACGCTTCCAGGAAAGACACAGGCTCTCCCACAAGCACACAAGTGTTTGCCCTCAGCTATAGATCTGGGACAAGCCTGTGAAGAGATGCCCTGCTATTCTTTCGCCTTATGGCATCATGTGTTTCGTTCCTCTTGGAGATCGATTGTTAAACGTCTTTCCTAGGGCGACTGTGAAGCATTTGCCAGCGGAGGAGAAGTAGCACGGAGCAGCATTCAGTACTGCCTACGAGTGTCTTTGCTACCCTACTAGCGGAGCTCCAAGAACAGGCACACATCTTCAGGTACCTTCCAAATGTGGATTCCCCTGCAGCCCCGTAGGCGGGCGTGCAGTACGCCAACCGTCAACGGACGTTTTTCCCCTCAAGCCTGTCAGGACGTTGCTCGTCCGTCTTTCCCTCAATAGATGGGAGTAGGCGCGCTTGCGGATGTGTGCGTGTGTGTGGCCACGCGTTTGCTTAGGCATCAGTGTGTGAAAAGGTAGGTGCTTTTCTCTAGCTGCGTGTGCGTGCACGTGGTGCTGGGTGCACATCCCTGGGTGCTCGTGGAAAGGTTTCTGCATGGTTTTCGCTGAGGAATCGTGTGTGTGCACATGGACAAAGAGAAGGCGCAGCAACCAGGTTCCAGCGCCGAAGAAGGCAAAAGGCGAGGTTTCCGGCGCTATCTCCTTCTCTCCCCAGAGCTAGTCGCGCAAAGCAAGCCGCTAAGCCGGCGACCGGCAAGAGAGCTACAACGAAGCATGCCGAACGGAGAAAATAGCAGCAGCTCATCTGTTCACACCTTGTTTCTGCCATGTGCTTGAACGCCAAGACGTTCGCGCTTCTGTGAGATGAAAGACGTCCTTCTGCATATGTGGTTGCTCACACCGGTGCACTTGTTAGTGTATCCATTCAGTCCTGGGCTGCGGGGCATTCAGAAGTGGCTCTGTGGAGACGTCTGCATAGAGGCAGCTGTCAGAACACGCACACTCGATTGTTCACCAAAACATATGCAGACGCGTCCTTAGCCTGTAGATTTGGATGCACAGAGTTCCCTGTGTTCGCAAGAGACAAGGGAATCGCGTCTGTGCGCACAGAAGCAATAGCGGACCGTTTCCCTCGGAGTGAACGCGAAAGAGCCGTCTATATACTCGCAGACACGCGAACGTGCCTCAATGCGGTCACAGAGGCAGCAGCTTTTGCACAGATGCTCCTGGTGATTCTGGCACTTTCCAGGCACACTCCTGAAAGTCGCGCACACTGCTGTTCACTCGCTAAACGACCTCTTGGGAAACACGTCTCCGGTCGACGGACCGCTCAGATTGCTTCTCGTGTAACTGTGAACTGTGTCAGCGCAGGGAATCCGTCTCTGTTGAGCAGATGTCAATCCTGCCTCGCCTTTGCTTTGTTGCCTCTACCAAGATGATTTCCCGTTTCTCTCTTCACTGGCGCAGGCAGACACAGCCAACGCACATCAAGTGTCAAGAGACACGCTCTGCTGAGCTCAACGCTTGTGCAGATGCACATGTGCGACGAAGTCAACACACGTGCTTGTGGAGAGAAAGAAAGGGACTCCCAGGCGTGTGGAGCGACGGGGAGAAAGAGCGGGCGCTGAGGAACACAGTTTCAAACAGACTGTCTCCACACAAACAGGCACCTGTCTGCAGGTATCCTAGATCTTGATTCTTGAACTTGAGGAAACACGCGTCTGAGCAAAACTCCCAAACGCTTCCAGGAAAGACACAGGCTCTCCCACAAGCACACAAGTGTTTGCCCTCAGCTATAGATCAGGGACAAGCCTGTGAAGAGCAACCAAAGAGCTCGTCCGTCTTTCCCTCAATAGATGGGAGTAGGCGCGCTTGCGGATGTGTGCGTGTGTGTGGCCACGCGTTTGCTTAGGCATCAGTGTGTGAAAAGGTAGGTGCTTTTCTCTAGCTGCGTGTGCGTGCACGTGGTGCTGGGTGCACATCCCTGGGTGCTCGTGGAAAGGTTTCTGCATGGTTTTCGCTGAGGAATCGTGTGTGTGCACATGGACAAAGAGAAGGCGCAGCAACCAGGTTCCAGTGCCGAAGAAGGCAAAAGGCGAGGTTTCCGGCGCTATCTCCTTCTCTCCCCAGAGCTAGTCGCGCAAAGCAAGCCGCTAAGCCGGCGACCGGCAAGAGAGCTACAACGAAGCATGCCGAACGGAGAAAATAGCAGCAGCTCATCTGTTCACACCTTGTTTCTGCCATGTGCTTGAACGCCAAGACGTTCGCGCTTCTGTGAGATGAAAGACGTCCTTCTGCATATGTGGTTGCTCACACCGGTGCACTTGTTAGTGTATCCATTCAGTCCTGGGCTGCGGGGCATTCAGAAGTGGCTCTGTGGAGACGTCTGCATAGAGGCAGCTGTCAGAACACGCACACTCGATTGTTCACCAAAACATATGCAGACGCGTCCTTAGCCTGTAGATTTGGATGCACAGAGTTCCCTGTGTTCGCAAGAGACAAGGGAATCGCGTCTGTGCGCACAGAAGCAATAGCGGACCGTTTCCCTCGGAGTGAACGCGAAAGAGCCGTCTATATACTCGCAGACACGCGAACGTGCCTCAATGCGGTCACAGAGGCAGCAGCTTTTGCACAGATGCTCCTGGTGATTCTGGCACTTTCCAGGCACACTCCTGAAAGTCGCGCACACTGCTGTTCACTCGCTAAACGACCTCTTGGGAAACACGTCTCCGGTCGACGGACCGCTCAGATTGCTTCTCGTGTAACTGTGAACTGTGTCAGCGCAGGGAATCCGTCTCTGTTCAGCAGATGTCAATCCTGCCTCGCCTTTGCTTTGTTGCCTCTACCAAGATGATTTCCCGTTTCTCTCTTCACTGGAGCAGGCAGACACAGCCAACGCACATCAAGTGTCAAGAGACACGCTCTGCTGAGCTCAACGCTTGTGCAGATGCACATGTGCGACGAAGTCAACACACGTGCTTGTGGAGAGAAAGAAAGGGACTCCCAGGCGTGTGGAGCGACGGGGAGAAAGAGCGGGCGCTGAGGAGCACAGTTTCAAACAGACTGTCTCCACACAAACAGGCACCTGTCTGCAGGTATCCTAGATCTTGATTCTTGAACTTGAGGAAACACGCGTCTGAGCAAAACTCCCAAACGCTTCCAGGAAAGACACAGGCTCTCCCACAAGCACACAAGTGTTTGCCCTCAGCTATAGATCAGGGACAAGCCTGTGAAGAGCAACCAAAGAGCTCGTCCGTCTTTCTCTCAGTAGATGGGAGTAGGCGCGCTTGCGGATGTGTGCGTGTGTGTGGCCACGCGTTTGCTTAGGCATCAGTGTGTGAAAAGGTAGGTGCTTTTCTCTAGCTGCGTGTGCGTGCACGTGGTGCTGGGTGCACATCCCTGGGTGCTCGTGGAAAGGTTTCTGCATGGTTTTCGCTGAGGAATCGTGTGTGTGCACATGGACAAAGAGAAGGCGCAGCAACCAGGTTCCAGCGCCGAAGAAGGCAAAAGGCGAGGTTTCCGGCGCTATCTCCTTCTCTCCCCAGAGCTAGTCGCGCAAAGCAAGCCGCTAAGCCGGCGACCGGCAAGAGAGCTACAACGAAGCATGCCGAACGGAGAAAATAGCAGCAGCTCATCTGTTCACACCTTGTTTCTGCCATGTGCTTGAACGCCAAGACGTTCGCGCTTCTGTGAGATGAAAGACGTCCTTCTGCATATGTGGTTGCTCACACCGGTGCACTTGTTAGTGTATCCATTCAGTCCTGGGCTGCGGGGCATTCAGAAGTGGCTCTGTGGAGACGTCTGCATAGAGGCAGCTGTCAGAACACGCACACTCGATTGTTCACCAAAACATATGCAGACGCGTCCTTAGCCTGTAGATTTGGATGCACAGAGTTCCCTGTGTTCGCAAGAGACAAGGGAATCGCGTCTGTGCGCACAGAAGCAATAGCGGACCGTTTCCCTCGGAGTGAACGCGAAAGAGCCGTCTATATACTCGCAGACACGCGAACGTGCCTCAATGCGGTCACAGAGGCAGCAGCTTTTGCACAGATGCTCCTGGTGATTCTGGCACTTTCCAGGCACACTCCTGAAAGTCGCGCACACTGCTGTTCACTCGCTAAACGACCTCTTGGGAAACACGTCTCCGGTCGACGGACCGCTCAGATTGCTTCTCGTGTAACTGTGAACTGTGTCAGCGCAGGGAATCCGTCTCTGTTGAGCAGATGTCAATCCTGCCTCGCCTTTGCTTTGTTGCCTCTACCAAGATGATTTCCCGTTTCTCTCTTCACTGGAGCAGGCAGACACAGCCAACGCACATCAAGTGTCAAGAGACACGCTCTGCTGAGCTCAACGCTTGTGCAGATGCACATGTGCGACGAAGTCAACACACGTGCTTGTGGAGAGAAAGAAAGGGACTCCCAGGCGTGTGGAGCGACGGGGAGAAAGAGCGGGCGCTGAGGAACACAGTTTCAAACAGACTGTCTCCACACAAACAGGCACCTGTCTGCAGGTATCCTAGATCTTGATTCTTGAACTTGAGGAAACACGCGTCTGAGCAAAACTCCCAAACGCTTCCAGGAAAGACACAGGCTCTCCCACAAGCACACAAGTGTTTGCCCTCAGCTATAGATCAGGGACAAGCCTGTGAAGAGCAACCAAAGAGCTCGTCCGTCTTTCCCTCAATAGATGGGAGTAGGCGCGCTTGCGGATGTGTGCGTGTGTGTGGCCACGCGTTTGCTTAGGCATCAGTGTGTGAAAAGGTAGGTGCTTTTCTCTAGCTGCGTGTGCGTGCACGTGGTGCTGGGTGCACATCCCTGGGTGCTCGTGGAAAGGTTTCTGCATGGTTTTCGCTGAGGAATCGTGTGTGTGCACATGGACAAAGAGAAGGCGCAGCAACCAGGTTCCAGCGCCGAAGAAGGCAAAAGGCGAGGTTTCCGGCGCTATCTCCTTCTCTCCCCAGAGCTAGTCGCGCAAAGCAAGCCGCTAAGCCGGCGACCGGCAAGAGAGCTACAACGAAGCATGCCGAACGGAGAAAATAGCAGCAGCTCATCTGTTCACACCTTGTTTCTGCCATGTGCTTGAACGCCAAGACGTTCGCGCTTCTGTGAGATGAAAGACGTCCTTCTGCATATGTGGTTGCTCACACCGGTGCACTTGTTAGTGTATCCATTCAGTCCTGGGCTGCGGGGCATTCAGAAGTGGCTCTGTGGAGACGTCTGCATAGAGGCAGCTGTCAGAACACGCACACTCGATTGTTCACCAAAACATATGCAGACGCGTCCTTAGCCTGTAGATTTGGATGCACAGAGTTCCCTGTGTTCGCAAGAGACAAGGGAATCGCGTCTGTGCGCACAGAAGCAATAGCGGACCGTTTCCCTCGGAGTGAACGCGAAAGAGCCGTCTATATACTCGCAGACACGCGAACGTGCCTCAATGCGGTCACAGAGGCAGCAGCTTTTGCACAGATGCTCCTGGTGATTCTGGCACTTTCCAGGCACACTCCTGAAAGTCGCGCACACTGCTGTTCACTCGCTAAACGACCTCTTGGGAAACACGTCTCCGGTCGACGGACCGCTCAGATTGCTTCTCGTGTAACTGTGAACTGTGTCAGCGCAGGGAATCCGTCTCTGTTGAGCAGATGTCAATCCTGCCTCGCTTTTGCTTTGTTGCCTCTACCAAGATGATTTCCCGTTTCTCTCTTCACTGGAGCAGGCAGACACAGCCAACGCACATCAAGTGTCAAGAGACACGCTCTGCTGAGCTCAACGCTTGTGCAGATGCACATGTGCGACGAAGTCAACACACGTGCTTGTGGAGAGAAAGAAAGGGACTCCCAGGCGTGTGGAGCGACGGGGAGAAAGAGCGGGCGCTGAGGAACACAGTTTCAAACAGACTGTCTCCACACAAACAGGCACCTGTCTGCAGGTATCCTAGATCTTGATTCTTGAACTTGAGGAAACACGCGTCTGAGCAAAACTCCCAAACGCTTCCAGGAAAGACACAGGCTCTCCCACAAGCACACAAGTGTTTGCCCTCAGCTATAGATCTGGGACAAGCCTGTGAAGAGATGCCCTGCTATTCTTTCGCCTTATGGCATCATGTGTTTCGTTCCTCTTGGAGATCGATTGTTAAACGTCTTTCCTAGGGCGACTGTGAAGCATTTGCCAGCGGAGGAGAAGTAGCACGGAGCAGCATTCAGTACTGCCTACGAGTGTCTTTGCTACCCTACTAGCGGAGCTCCAAGAACAGGCACACATCTTCAGGTACCTTCCAAATGTGGATTCCCCTGCAGCCCCGTAGGCGGGCGTGCAGTACGCCAACCGTCAACGGACGTTTTTCCCCTCAAGCCTGTCAGGACGTTGCTCGTCCGTCTTTCCCTCAATAGATGGGAGTAGGCGCGCTTGCGGATGTGTGCGTGTGTGTGGCCACGCGTTTGCTTAGGCATCAGTGTGTGAAAAGGTAGGTGCTTTTCTCTAGCTGCGTGTGCGTGCACGTGGTGCTGGGTGCACATCCCTGGGTGCTCGTGGAAAGGTTTCTGCATGGTTTTCGCTGAGGAATCGTGTGTGTGCACATGGACAAAGAGAAGGCGCAGCAACCAGGTTCCAGCGCCGAAGAAGGCAAAAGGCGAGGTTTCCGGCGCTATCTCCTTCTCTCCCCAGAGCTAGTCGCGCAAAGCAAGCCGCTAAGCCGGCGACCGGCAAGAGAGCTACAACGAAGCATGCCGAACGGAGAAAATAGCAGCAGCTCATCTGTTCACACCTTGTTTCTGCCATGTGCTTGAACGCCAAGACGTTCGCGCTTCTGTGAGATGAAAGACGTCCTTCTGCATATGTGGTTGCTCACACCGGTGCACTTGTTAGTGTATCCATTCAGTCCTGGGCTGCGGGGCATTCAGAAGTGGCTCTGTGGAGACGTCTGCATAGAGGCAGCTGTCAGAACACGCACACTCGATTGTTCACCAAAACATATGCAGACGCGTCCTTAGCCTGTAGATTTGGATGCACAGAGTTCCCTGTGTTCGCAAGAGACAAGGGAATCGCGTCTGTGCGCACAGAAGCAATAGCGGACCGTTTCCCTCGGAGTGAACGCGAAAGAGCCGTCTATATACTCGCAGACACGCGAACGTGCCTCAATGCGGTCACAGAGGCAGCAGCTTTTGCACAGATGCTCCTGGTGATTCTGGCACTTTCCAGGCACACTCCTGAAAGTCGCGCACACTGCTGTTCACTCGCTAAACGACCTCTTGGGAAACACGTCTCCGGTCGACGGACCGCTCAGATTGCTTCTCGTGTAACTGTGAACTGTGTCAGCGCAGGGAATCCGTCTCTGTTGAGCAGATGTCAATCCTGCCTCGCCTTTGCTTTGTTGCCTCTACCAAGATGATTTCCCGTTTCTCTCTTCACTGGAGCAGGCAGACACAGCCAACGCACATCAAGTGTCAAGAGACACGCTCTGCTGAGCTCAACGCTTGTGCAGATGCACATGTGCGACGAAGTCAACACACGTGCTTGTGGAGAGAAAGAAAGGGACTCCCAGGCGTGTGGAGCGACGGGGAGAAAGAGCGGGCGCTGAGGAGCACAGTTTCAAACAGACTGTCTCCACACAAACAGGCACCTGTCTGCAGGTATCCTAGATCTTGATTCTTGAACTTGAGGAAACACGCGTCTGAGCAAAACTCCCAAACGCTTCCAGGAAAGACACAGGCTCTCCCACAAGCACACAAGTGTTTGCCCTCAGCTATAGATCAGGGACAAGCCTGTGAAGAGCAACCAAAGAGCTCGTCCGTCTTTCTCTCAGTAGATGGGAGTAGGCGCGCTTGCGGATGTGTGCGTGTGTGTGGCCACGCGTTTGCTTAGGCATCAGTGTGTGAAAAGGTAGGTGCTTTTCTCTAGCTGCGTGTGCGTGCACGTGGTGCTGGGTGCACATCCCTGGGTGCTCGTGGAAAGGTTTCTGCATGGTTTTCGCTGAGGAATCGTGTGTGTGCACATGGACAAAGAGAAGGCGCAGCAACCAGGTTCCAGCGCCGAAGAAGGCAAAAGGCGAGGTTTCCGGCGCTATCTCCTTCTCTCCCCAGAGCTAGTCGCGCAAAGCAAGCCGCTAAGCCGGCGACCGGCAAGAGAGCTACAACGAAGCATGCCGAACGGAGAAAATAGCAGCAGCTCATCTGTTCACACCTTGTTTCTGCCATGTGCTTGAACGCCAAGACGTTCGCGCTTCTGTGAGATGAAAGACGTCCTTCTGCATATGTGGTTGCTCACACCGGTGCACTTGTTAGTGTATCCATTCAGTCCTGGGCTGCGGGGCATTCAGAAGTGGCTCTGTGGAGACGTCTGCATAGAGGCAGCTGTCAGAACACGCACACTCGATTGTTCACCAAAACATATGCAGACGCGTCCTTAGCCTGTAGATTTGGATGCACAGAGTTCCCTGTGTTCGCAAGAGACAAGGGAATCGCGTCTGTGCGCACAGAAGCAATAGCGGACCGTTTCCCTCGGAGTGAACGCGAAAGAGCCGTCTATATACTCGCAGACACGCGAACGTGCCTCAATGCGGTCACAGAGGCAGCAGCTTTTGCACAGATGCTCCTGGTGATTCTGGCACTTTCCAGGCACACTCCTGAAAGTCGCGCACACTGCTGTTCACTCGCTAAACGACCTCTTGGGAAACACGTCTCCGGTCGACGGACCGCTCAGATTGCTTCTCGTGTAACTGTGAACTGTGTCAGCGCAGGGAATCCGTCTCTGTTGAGCAGATGTCAATCCTGCCTCGCCTTTGCTTTGTTGCCTCTACCAAGATGATTTCCCGTTTCTCTCTTCACTGGAGCAGGCAGACACAGCCAACGCACATCAAGTGTCAAGAGACACGCTCTGCTGAGCTCAACGCTTGTGCAGATGCACATGTGCGACGAAGTCAACACACGTGCTTGTGGAGAGAAAGAAAGGGACTCCCAGGCGTGTGGAGCGACGGGGAGAAAGAGCGGGCGCTGAGGAACACAGTTTCAAACAGACTGTCTCCACACAAACAGGCACCTGTCTGCAGGTATCCTAGATCTTGATTCTTGAACTTGAGGAAACACGCGTCTGAGCAAAACTCCCAAACGCTTCCAGGAAAGACACAGGCTCTCCCACAAGCACACAAGTGTTTGCCCTCAGCTATAGATCAGGGACAAGCCTGTGAAGAGCAACCAAAGAGCTCGTCCGTCTTTCCCTCAATAGATGGGAGTAGGCGCGCTTGCGGATGTGTGCGTGTGTGTGGCCACGCGTTTGCTTAGGCATCAGTGTGTGAAAAGGTAGGTGCTTTTCTCTAGCTGCGTGTGCGTGCACGTGGTGCTGGGTGCACATCCCTGGGTGCTCGTGGAAAGGTTTCTGCATGGTTTTCGCTGAGGAATCGTGTGTGTGCACATGGACAAAGAGAAGGCGCAGCAACCAGGTTCCAGCGCCGAAGAAGGCAAAAGGCGAGGTTTCCGGCGCTATCTCCTTCTCTCCCCAGAGCTAGTCGCGCAAAGCAAGCCGCTAAGCCGGCGACCGGCAAGAGAGCTACAACGAAGCATGCCGAACGGAGAAAATAGCAGCAGCTCATCTGTTCACACCTTGTTTCTGCCATGTGCTTGAACGCCAAGACGTTCGCGCTTCTGTGAGATGAAAGACGTCCTTCTGCATATGTGGTTGCTCACACCGGTGCACTTGTTAGTGTATCCATTCAGTCCTGGGCTGCGGGGCATTCAGAAGTGGCTCTGTGGAGACGTCTGCATAGAGGCAGCTGTCAGAACACGCACACTCGATTGTTCACCAAAACATATGCAGACGCGTCCTTAGCCTGTAGATTTGGATGCACAGAGTTCCCTGTGTTCGCAAGAGACAAGGGAATCGCGTCTGTGCGCACAGAAGCAATAGCGGACCGTTTCCCTCGGAGTGAACGCGAAAGAGCCGTCTATATACTCGCAGACACGCGAACGTGCCTCAATGCGGTCACAGAGGCAGCAGCTTTTGCACAGATGCTCCTGGTGATTCTGGCACTTTCCAGGCACACTCCTGAAAGTCGCGCACACTGCTGTTCACTCGCTAAACGACCTCTTGGGAAACACGTCTCCGGTCGACGGACCGCTCAGATTGCTTCTCGTGTAACTGTGAACTGTGTCAGCGCAGGGAATCCGTCTCTGTTGAGCAGATGTCAATCCTGCCTCGCTTTTGCTTTGTTGCCTCTACCAAGATGATTTCCCGTTTCTCTCTTCACTGGAGCAGGCAGACACAGCCAACGCACATCAAGTGTCAAGAGACACGCTCTGCTGAGCTCAACGCTTGTGCAGATGCACATGTGCGACGAAGTCAACACACGTGCTTGTGGAGAGAAAGAAAGGGACTCCCAGGCGTGTGGAGCGACGGGGAGAAAGAGCGGGCGCTGAGGAACACAGTTTCAAACAGACTGTCTCCACACAAACAGGCACCTGTCTGCAGGTATCCTAGATCTTGATTCTTGAACTTGAGGAAACACGCGTCTGAGCAAAACTCCCAAACGCTTCCAGGAAAGACACAGGCTCTCCCACAAGCACACAAGTGTTTGCCCTCAGCTATAGATCTGGGACAAGCCTGTGAAGAGATGCCCTGCTATTCTTTCGCCTTATGGCATCATGTGTTTCGTTCCTCTTGGAGATCGATTGTTAAACGTCTTTCCTAGGGCGACTGTGAAGCATTTGCCAGCGGAGGAGAAGTAGCACGGAGCAGCATTCAGTACTGCCTACGAGTGTCTTTGCTACCCTACTAGCGGAGCTCCAAGAACAGGCACACATCTTCAGGTACCTTCCAAATGTGGATTCCCCTGCAGCCCCGTAGGCGGGCGTGCAGTACGCCAACCGTCAACGGACGTTTTTCCCCTCAAGCCTGTCAGGACGTTGCTCGTCCGTCTTTCCCTCAATAGATGGGAGTAGGCGCGCTTGCGGATGTGTGCGTGTGTGTGGCCACGCGTTTGCTTAGGCATCAGTGTGTGAAAAGGTAGGTGCTTTTCTCTAGCTGCGTGTGCGTGCACGTGGTGCTGGGTGCACATCCCTGGGTGCTCGTGGAAAGGTTTCTGCATGGTTTTCGCTGAGGAATCGTGTGTGTGCACATGGACAAAGAGAAGGCGCAGCAACCAGGTTCCAGCGCCGAAGAAGGCAAAAGGCGAGGTTTCCGGCGCTATCTCCTTCTCTCCCCAGAGCTAGTCGCGCAAAGCAAGCCGCTAAGCCGGCGACCGGCAAGAGAGCTACAACGAAGCATGCCGAACGGAGAAAATAGCAGCAGCTCATCTGTTCACACCTTGTTTCTGCCATGTGCTTGAACGCCAAGACGTTCGCGCTTCTGTGAGATGAAAGACGTCCTTCTGCATATGTGGTTGCTCACACCGGTGCACTTGTTAGTGTATCCATTCAGTCCTGGGCTGCGGGGCATTCAGAAGTGGCTCTGTGGAGACGTCTGCATAGAGGCAGCTGTCAGAACACGCACACTCGATTGTTCACCAAAACATATGCAGACGCGTCCTTAGCCTGTAGATTTGGATGCACAGAGTTCCCTGTGTTCGCAAGAGACAAGGGAATCGCGTCTGTGCGCACAGAAGCAATAGCGGACCGTTTCCCTCGGAGTGAACGCGAAAGAGCCGTCTATATACTCGCAGACACGCGAACGTGCCTCAATGCGGTCACAGAGGCAGCAGCTTTTGCACAGATGCTCCTGGTGATTCTGGCACTTTCCAGGCACACTCCTGAAAGTCGCGCACACTGCTGTTCACTCGCTAAACGACCTCTTGGGAAACACGTCTCCGGTCGACGGACCGCTCAGATTGCTTCTCGTGTAACTGTGAACTGTGTCAGCGCAGGGAATCCGTCTCTGTTGAGCAGATGTCAATCCTGCCTCGCCTTTGCTTTCTTGCCTCTACCAAGATGATTTCCCGTTTCTCTCTTCACTGGAGCAGGCAGACACAGCCAACGCACATCAAGTGTCAAGAGACACGCTCTGCTGAGCTCAACGCTTGTGCAGATGCACATGTGCGACGAAGTCAACACACGTGCTTGTGGAGAGAAAGAAAGGGACTCCCAGGCGTGTGGAGCGACGGGGAGAAAGAGCGGGCGCTGAGGAACACAGTTTCAAACAGACTGTCTCCACACAAACAGGCACCTGTCTGCAGGTATCCTAGATCTTGATTCTTGAACTTGAGGAAACACGCGTCTGAGCAAAACTCCCAAACGCTTCCAGGAAAGACACAGGCTCTCCCACAAGCACACAAGTGTTTGCCCTCAGCTATAGATCAGGGACAAGCCTGTGAAGAGCAACCAAAGAGCTCGTCCGTCTTTCCCTCAATAGATGGGAGTAGGCGCGCTTGCGGATGTGTGCGTGTGTGTGGCCACGCGTTTGCTTAGGCATCAGTGTGTGAAAAGGTAGGTGCTTTTCTCTAGCTGCGTGTGCGTGCACGTGGTGCTGGGTGCACATCCCTGGGTGCTCGTGGAAAGGTTTCTGCATGGTTTTCGCTGAGGAATCGTGTGTGTGCACATGGACAAAGAGAAGGCGCAGCAACCAGGTTCCAGCGCCGAAGAAGGCAAAAGGCGAGGTTTCCGGCGCTATCTCCTTCTCTCCCCAGAGCTAGTCGCGCAAAGCAAGCCGCTAAGCCGGCGACCGGCAAGAGAGCTACAACGAAGCATGCCGAACGGAGAAAATAGCAGCAGCTCATCTGTTCACACCTTGTTTCTGCCATGTGCTTGAACGCCAAGACGTTCGCGCTTCTGTGAGATGAAAGACGTCCTTCTGCATATGTGGTTGCTCACACCGGTGCACTTGTTAGTGTATCCATTCAGTCCTGGGCTGCGGGGCATTCAGAAGTGGCTCTGTGGAGACGTCTGCATAGAGGCAGCTGTCAGAACACGCACACTCGATTGTTCACCAAAACATATGCAGACGCGTCCTTAGCCTGTAGATTTGGATGCACAGAGTTCCCTGTGTTCGCAAGAGACAAGGGAATCGCGTCTGTGCGCACAGAAGCAATAGCGGACCGTTTCCCTCGGAGTGAACGCGAAAGAGCCGTCTATATACTCGCAGACACGCGAACGTGCCTCAATGCGGTCACAGAGGCAGCAGCTTTTGCACAGATGCTCCTGGTGATTCTGGCACTTTCCAGGCACACTCCTGAAAGTCGCGCACACTGCTGTTCACTCGCTAAACGACCTCTTGGGAAACACGTCTCCGGTCGACGGACCGCTCAGATTGCTTCTCGTGTAACTGTGAACTGTGTCAGCGCAGGGAATCCGTCTCTGTTGAGCAGATGTCAATCCTGCCTCGCCTTTGCTTTCTTGCCTCTACCAAGATGATTTCCCGTTTCTCTCTTCACTGGAGCAGGCAGACACAGCCAACGCACATCAAGTGTCAAGAGACACGCTCTGCTGAGCTCAACGCTTGTGCAGATGCACATGTGCGACGAAGTCAACACACGTGCTTGTGGAGAGAAAGAAAGGGACTCCCAGGCGTGTGGAGCGACGGGGAGAAAGAGCGGGCGCTGAGGAACACAGTTTCAAACAGACTGTCTCCACACAAACAGGCACCTGTCTGCAGGTATCCTAGATCTTGATTCTTGAACTTGAGGAAACACGCGTCTGAGCAAAACTCCCAAACGCTTCCAGGAAAGACACAGGCTCTCCCACAAGCACACAAGTGTTTGCCCTCAGCTATAGATCAGGGACAAGCCTGTGAAGAGCAACCAAAGAGCTCGTCCGTCTTTCCCTCAATAGATGGGAGTAGGCGCGCTTGCGGATGTGTGCGTGTGTGTGGCCACGCGTTTGCTTAGGCATCAGTGTGTGAAAAGGTAGGTGCTTTTCTCTAGCTGCGTGTGCGTGCACGTGGTGCTGGGTGCACATCCCTGGGTGCTCGTGGAAAGGTTTCTGCATGGTTTTCGCTGAGGAATCGTGTGTGTGCACATGGACAAAGAGAAGGCGCAGCAACCAGGTTCCAGCGCCGAAGAAGGCAAAAGGCGAGGTTTCCGGCGCTATCTCCTTCTCTCCCCAGAGCTAGTCGCGCAAAGCAAGCCGCTAAGCCGGCGACCGGCAAGAGAGCTACAACGAAGCATGCCGAACGGAGAAAATAGCAGCAGCTCATCTGTTCACACCTTGTTTCTGCCATGTGCTTGAACGCCAAGACGTTCGCGCTTCTGTGAGATGAAAGACGTCCTTCTGCATATGTGGTTGCTCACACCGGTGCACTTGTTAGTGTATCCATTCAGTCCTGGGCTGCGGGGCATTCAGAAGTGGCTCTGTGGAGACGTCTGCATAGAGGCAGCTGTCAGAACACGCACACTCGATTGTTCACCAAAACATATGCAGACGCGTCCTTAGCCTGTAGATTTGGATGCACAGAGTTCCCTGTGTTCGCAAGAGACAAGGGAATCGCGTCTGTGCGCACAGAAGCAATAGCGGACCGTTTCCCTCGGAGTGAACGCGAAAGAGCCGTCTATATACTCGCAGACACGCGAACGTGCCTCAATGCGGTCACAGAGGCAGCAGCTTTTGCACAGATGCTCCTGGTGATTCTGGCACTTTCCAGGCACACTCCTGAAAGTCGCGCACACTGCTGTTCACTCGCTAAACGACCTCTTGGGAAACACGTCTCCGGTCGACGGACCGCTCAGATTGCTTCTCGTGTAACTGTGAACTGTGTCAGCGCAGGGAATCCGTCTCTGTTGAGCAGATGTCAATCCTGCCTCGCCTTTGCTTTGTTGCCTCTACCAAGATGATTTCCCGTTTCTCTCTTCACTGGAGCAGGCAGACACAGCCAACGCACATCAAGTGTCAAGAGACACGCTCTGCTGAGCTCAACGCTTGTGCAGATGCACATGTGCGACGAAGTCAACACACGTGCTTGTGGAGAGAAAGAAAGGGACTCCCAGGCGTGTGGAGCGACGGGGAGAAAGAGCGGGCGCTGAGGAACACAGTTTCAAACAGACTGTCTCCACACAAACAGGCACCTGTCTGCAGGTATCCTAGATCTTGATTCTTGAACTTGAGGAAACACGCGTCTGAGCAAAACTCCCAAACGCTTCCAGGAAAGACACAGGCTCTCCCACAAGCACACAAGTGTTTGCCCTCAGCTATAGATCAGGGACAAGCCTGTGAAGAGCAACCAAAGAGCTCGTCCGTCTTTCCCTCAATAGATGGGAGTAGGCGCGCTTGCGGATGTGTGCGTGTGTGTGGCCACGCGTTTGCTTAGGCATCAGTGTGTGAAAAGGTAGGTGCTTTTCTCTAGCTGCGTGTGCGTGCACGTGGTGCTGGGTGCACATCCCTGGGTGCTCGTGGAAAGGTTTCTGCATGGTTTTCGCTGAGGAATCGTGTGTGTGCACATGGACAAAGAGAAGGCGCAGCAACCAGGTTCCAGCGCCGAAGAAGGCAAAAGGCGAGGTTTCCGGCGCTATCTCCTTCTCTCCCCAGAGCTAGTCGCGCAAAGCAAGCCGCTAAGCCGGCGACCGGCAAGAGAGCTACAACGAAGCATGCCGAACGGAGAAAATAGCAGCAGCTCATCTGTTCACACCTTGTTTCTGCCATGTGCTTGAACGCCAAGACGTTCGCGCTTCTGTGAGATGAAAGACGTCCTTCTGCATATGTGGTTGCTCACACCGGTGCACTTGTTAGTGTATCCATTCAGTCCTGGGCTGCGGGGCATTCAGAAGTGGCTCTGTGGAGACGTCTGCATAGAGGCAGCTGTCAGAACACGCACACTCGATTGTTCACCAAAACATATGCAGACGCGTCCTTAGCCTGTAGATTTGGATGCACAGAGTTCCCTGTGTTCGCAAGAGACAAGGGAATCGCGTCTGTGCGCACAGAAGCAATAGCGGACCGTTTCCCTCGGAGTGAACGCGAAAGAGCCGTCTATATACTCGCAGACACGCGAACGTGCCTCAATGCGGTCACAGAGGCAGCAGCTTTTGCACAGATGCTCCTGGTGATTCTGGCACTTTCCAGGCACACTCCTGAAAGTCGCGCACACTGCTGTTCACTCGCTAAACGACCTCTTGGGAAACACGTCTCCGGTCGACGGACCGCTCAGATTGCTTCTCGTGTAACTGTGAACTGTGTCAGCGCAGGGAATCCGTCTCTGTTGAGCAGATGTCAATCCTGCCTCGCCTTTGCTTTCTTGCCTCTACCAAGATGATTTCCCGTTTCTCTCTTCACTGGAGCAGGCAGACACAGCCAACGCACATCAAGTGTCAAGAGACACGCTCTGCTGAGCTCAACGCTTGTGCAGATGCACATGTGCGACGAAGTCAACACACGTGCTTGTGGAGAGAAAGAAAGGGACTCCCAGGCGTGTGGAGCGACGGGGAGAAAGAGCGGGCGCTGAGGAACACAGTTTCAAACAGACTGTCTCCACACAAACAGGCACCTGTCTGCAGGTATCCTAGATCTTGATTCTTGAACTTGAGGAAACACGCGTCTGAGCAAAACTCCCAAACGCTTCCAGGAAAGACACAGGCTCTCCCACAAGCACACAAGTGTTTGCCCTCAGCTATAGATCAGGGACAAGCCTGTGAAGAGCAACCAAAGAGCTCGTCCGTCTTTCCCTCAATAGATGGGAGTAGGCGCGCTTGCGGATGTGTGCGTGTGTGTGGCCACGCGTTTGCTTAGGCATCAGTGTGTGAAAAGGTAGGTGCTTTTCTCTAGCTGCGTGTGCGTGCACGTGGTGCTGGGTGCACATCCCTGGGTGCTCGTGGAAAGGTTTCTGCATGGTTTTCGCTGAGGAATCGTGTGTGTGCACATGGACAAAGAGAAGGCGCAGCAACCAGGTTCCAGCGCCGAAGAAGGCAAAAGGCGAGGTTTCCGGCGCTATCTCCTTCTCTCCCCAGAGCTAGTCGCGCAAAGCAAGCCGCTAAGCCGGCGACCGGCAAGAGAGCTACAACGAAGCATGCCGAACGGAGAAAATAGCAGCAGCTCATCTGTTCACACCTTGTTTCTGCCATGTGCTTGAACGCCAAGACGTTCGCGCTTCTGTGAGATGAAAGACGTCCTTCTGCATATGTGGTTGCTCACACCGGTGCACTTGTTAGTGTATCCATTCAGTCCTGGGCTGCGGGGCATTCAGAAGTGGCTCTGTGGAGACGTCTGCATAGAGGCAGCTGTCAGAACACGCACACTCGATTGTTCACCAAAACATATGCAGACGCGTCCTTAGCCTGTAGATTTGGATGCACAGAGTTCCCTGTGTTCGCAAGAGACAAGGGAATCGCGTCTGTGCGCACAGAAGCAATAGCGGACCGTTTCCCTCGGAGTGAACGCGAAAGAGCCGTCTATATACTCGCAGACACGCGAACGTGCCTCAATGCGGTCACAGAGGCAGCAGCTTTTGCACAGATGCTCCTGGTGATTCTGGCACTTTCCAGGCACACTCCTGAAAGTCGCGCACACTGCTGTTCACTCGCTAAACGACCTCTTGGGAAACACGTCTCCGGTCGACGGACCGCTCAGATTGCTTCTCGTGTAACTGTGAACTGTGTCAGCGCAGGGAATCCGTCTCTGTTGAGCAGATGTCAATCCTGCCTCGCCTTTGCTTTGTTGCCTCTACCAAGATGATTTCCCGTTTCTCTCTTCACTGGAGCAGGCAGACACAGCCAACGCACATCAAGTGTCAAGAGACACGCTCTGCTGAGCTCAACGCTTGTGCAGATGCACATGTGCGACGAAGTCAACACACGTGCTTGTGGAGAGAAAGAAAGGGACTCCCAGGCGTGTGGAGCGACGGGGAGAAAGAGCGGGCGCTGAGGAACACAGTTTCAAACAGACTGTCTCCACACAAACAGGCACCTGTCTGCAGGTATCCTAGATCTTGATTCTTGAACTTGAGGAAACACGCGTCTGAGCAAAACTCCCAAACGCTTCCAGGAAAGACACAGGCTCTCCCACAAGCACACAAGTGTTTGCCCTCAGCTATAGATCAGGGACAAGCCTGTGAAGAGCAACCAAAGAGCTCGTCCGTCTTTCCCTCAATAGATGGGAGTAGGCGCGCTTGCGGATGTGTGCGTGTGTGTGGCCACGCGTTTGCTTAGGCATCAGTGTGTGAAAAGGTAGGTGCTTTTCTCTAGCTGCGTGTGCGTGCACGTGGTGCTGGGTGCACATCCCTGGGTGCTCGTGGAAAGGTTTCTGCATGGTTTTCGCTGAGGAATCGTGTGTGTGCACATGGACAAAGAGAAGGCGCAGCAACCAGGTTCCAGCGCCGAAGAAGGCAAAAGGCGAGGTTTCCGGCGCTATCTCCTTCTCTCCCCAGAGCTAGTCGCGCAAAGCAAGCCGCTAAGCCGGCGACCGGCAAGAGAGCTACAACGAAGCATGCCGAACGGAGAAAATAGCAGCAGCTCATCTGTTCACACCTTGTTTCTGCCATGTGCTTGAACGCCAAGACGTTCGCGCTTCTGTGAGATGAAAGACGTCCTTCTGCATATGTGGTTGCTCACACCGGTGCACTTGTTAGTGTATCCATTCAGTCCTGGGCTGCGGGGCATTCAGAAGTGGCTCTGTGGAGACGTCTGCATAGAGGCAGCTGTCAGAACACGCACACTCGATTGTTCACCAAAACATATGCAGACGCGTCCTTAGCCTGTAGATTTGGATGCACAGAGTTCCCTGTGTTCGCAAGAGACAAGGGAATCGCGTCTGTGCGCACAGAAGCAATAGCGGACCGTTTCCCTCGGAGTGAACGCGAAAGAGCCGTCTATATACTCGCAGACACGCGAACGTGCCTCAATGCGGTCACAGAGGCAGCAGCTTTTGCACAGATGCTCCTGGTGATTCTGGCACTTTCCAGGCACACTCCTGAAAGTCGCGCACACTGCTGTTCACTCGCTAAACGACCTCTTGGGAAACACGTCTCCGGTCGACGGACCGCTCAGATTGCTTCTCGTGTAACTGTGAACTGTGTCAGCGCAGGGAATCCGTCTCTGTTGAGCAGATGTCAATCCTGCCTCGCCTTTGCTTTCTTGCCTCTACCAAGATGATTTCCCGTTTCTCTCTTCACTGGAGCAGGCAGACACAGCCAACGCACATCAAGTGTCAAGAGACACGCTCTGCTGAGCTCAACGCTTGTGCAGATGCACATGTGCGACGAAGTCAACACACGTGCTTGTGGAGAGAAAGAAAGGGACTCCCAGGCGTGTGGAGCGACGGGGAGAAAGAGCGGGCGCTGAGGAACACAGTTTCAAACAGACTGTCTCCACACAAACAGGCACCTGTCTGCAGGTATCCTAGATCTTGATTCTTGAACTTGAGGAAACACGCGTCTGAGCAAAACTCCCAAACGCTTCCAGGAAAGACACAGGCTCTCCCACAAGCACACAAGTGTTTGCCCTCAGCTATAGATCAGGGACAAGCCTGTGAAGAGCAACCAAAGAGCTCGTCCGTCTTTCCCTCAATAGATGGGAGTAGGCGCGCTTGCGGATGTGTGCGTGTGTGTGGCCACGCGTTTGCTTAGGCATCAGTGTGTGAAAAGGTAGGTGCTTTTCTCTAGCTGCGTGTGCGTGCACGTGGTGCTGGGTGCACATCCCTGGGTGCTCGTGGAAAGGTTTCTGCATGGTTTTCGCTGAGGAATCGTGTGTGTGCACATGGACAAAGAGAAGGCGCAGCAACCAGGTTCCAGCGCCGAAGAAGGCAAAAGGCGAGGTTTCCGGCGCTATCTCCTTCTCTCCCCAGAGCTAGTCGCGCAAAGCAAGCCGCTAAGCCGGCGACCGGCAAGAGAGCTACAACGAAGCATGCCGAACGGAGAAAATAGCAGCAGCTCATCTGTTCACACCTTGTTTCTGCCATGTGCTTGAACGCCAAGACGTTCGCGCTTCTGTGAGATGAAAGACGTCCTTCTGCATATGTGGTTGCTCACACCGGTGCACTTGTTAGTGTATCCATTCAGTCCTGGGCTGCGGGGCATTCAGAAGTGGCTCTGTGGAGACGTCTGCATAGAGGCAGCTGTCAGAACACGCACACTCGATTGTTCACCAAAACATATGCAGACGCGTCCTTAGCCTGTAGATTTGGATGCACAGAGTTCCCTGTGTTCGCAAGAGACAAGGGAATCGCGTCTGTGCGCACAGAAGCAATAGCGGACCGTTTCCCTCGGAGTGAACGCGAAAGAGCCGTCTATATACTCGCAGACACGCGAACGTGCCTCAATGCGGTCACAGAGGCAGCAGCTTTTGCACAGATGCTCCTGGTGATTCTGGCACTTTCCAGGCACACTCCTGAAAGTCGCGCACACTGCTGTTCACTCGCTAAACGACCTCTTGGGAAACACGTCTCCGGTCGACGGACCGCTCAGATTGCTTCTCGTGTAACTGTGAACTGTGTCAGCGCAGGGAATCCGTCTCTGTTGAGCAGATGTCAATCCTGCCTCGCCTTTGCTTTCTTGCCTCTACCAAGATGATTTCCCGTTTCTCTCTTCACTGGAGCAGGCAGACACAGCCAACGCACATCAAGTGTCAAGAGACACGCTCTGCTGAGCTCAACGCTTGTGCAGATGCACATGTGCGACGAAGTCAACACACGTGCTTGTGGAGAGAAAGAAAGGGACTCCCAGGCGTGTGGAGCGACGGGGAGAAAGAGCGGGCGCTGAGGAACACAGTTTCAAACAGACTGTCTCCACACAAACAGGCACCTGTCTGCAGGTATCCTAGATCTTGATTCTTGAACTTGAGGAAACACGCGTCTGAGCAAAACTCCCAAACGCTTCCAGGAAAGACACAGGCTCTCCCACAAGCACACAAGTGTTTGCCCTCAGCTATAGATCAGGGACAAGCCTGTGAAGAGCAACCAAAGAGCTCGTCCGTCTTTCCCTCAATAGATGGGAGTAGGCGCGCTTGCGGATGTGTGCGTGTGTGTGGCCACGCGTTTGCTTAGGCATCAGTGTGTGAAAAGGTAGGTGCTTTTCTCTAGCTGCGTGTGCGTGCACGTGGTGCTGGGTGCACATCCCTGGGTGCTCGTGGAAAGGTTTCTGCATGGTTTTCGCTGAGGAATCGTGTGTGTGCACATGGACAAAGAGAAGGCGCAGCAACCAGGTTCCAGCGCCGAAGAAGGCAAAAGGCGAGGTTTCCGGCGCTATCTCCTTCTCTCCCCAGAGCTAGTCGCGCAAAGCAAGCCGCTAAGCCGGCGACCGGCAAGAGAGCTACAACGAAGCATGCCGAACGGAGAAAATAGCAGCAGCTCATCTGTTCACACCTTGTTTCTGCCATGTGCTTGAACGCCAAGACGTTCGCGCTTCTGTGAGATGAAAGACGTCCTTCTGCATATGTGGTTGCTCACACCGGTGCACTTGTTAGTGTATCCATTCAGTCCTGGGCTGCGGGGCATTCAGAAGTGGCTCTGTGGAGACGTCTGCATAGAGGCAGCTGTCAGAACACGCACACTCGATTGTTCACCAAAACATATGCAGACGCGTCCTTAGCCTGTAGATTTGGATGCACAGAGTTCCCTGTGTTCGCAAGAGACAAGGGAATCGCGTCTGTGCGCACAGAAGCAATAGCGGACCGTTTCCCTCGGAGTGAACGCGAAAGAGCCGTCTATATACTCGCAGACACGCGAACGTGCCTCAATGCGGTCACAGAGGCAGCAGCTTTTGCACAGATGCTCCTGGTGATTCTGGCACTTTCCAGGCACACTCCTGAAAGTCGCGCACACTGCTGTTCACTCGCTAAACGACCTCTTGGGAAACACGTCTCCGGTCGACGGACCGCTCAGATTGCTTCTCGTGTAACTGTGAACTGTGTCAGCGCAGGGAATCCGTCTCTGTTGAGCAGATGTCAATCCTGCCTCGCCTTTGCTTTCTTGCCTCTACCAAGATGATTTCCCGTTTCTCTCTTCACTGGAGCAGGCAGACACAGCCAACGCACATCAAGTGTCAAGAGACACGCTCTGCTGAGCTCAACGCTTGTGCAGATGCACATGTGCGACGAAGTCAACACACGTGCTTGTGGAGAGAAAGAAAGGGACTCCCAGGCGTGTGGAGCGACGGGGAGAAAGAGCGGGCGCTGAGGAACACAGTTTCAAACAGACTGTCTCCACACAAACAGGCACCTGTCTGCAGGTATCCTAGATCTTGATTCTTGAACTTGAGGAAACACGCGTCTGAGCAAAACTCCCAAACGCTTCCAGGAAAGACACAGGCTCTCCCACAAGCACACAAGTGTTTGCCCTCAGCTATAGATCAGGGACAAGCCTGTGAAGAGCAACCAAAGAGCTCGTCCGTCTTTCCCTCAATAGATGGGAGTAGGCGCGCTTGCGGATGTGTGCGTGTGTGTGGCCACGCGTTTGCTTAGGCATCAGTGTGTGAAAAGGTAGGTGCTTTTCTCTAGCTGCGTGTGCGTGCACGTGGTGCTGGGTGCACATCCCTGGGTGCTCGTGGAAAGGTTTCTGCATGGTTTTCGCTGAGGAATCGTGTGTGTGCACATGGACAAAGAGAAGGCGCAGCAACCAGGTTCCAGCGCCGAAGAAGGCAAAAGGCGAGGTTTCCGGCGCTATCTCCTTCTCTCCCCAGAGCTAGTCGCGCAAAGCAAGCCGCTAAGCCGGCGACCGGCAAGAGAGCTACAACGAAGCATGCCGAACGGAGAAAATAGCAGCAGCTCATCTGTTCACACCTTGTTTCTGCCATGTGCTTGAACGCCAAGACGTTCGCGCTTCTGTGAGATGAAAGACGTCCTTCTGCATATGTGGTTGCTCACACCGGTGCACTTGTTAGTGTATCCATTCAGTCCTGGGCTGCGGGGCATTCAGAAGTGGCTCTGTGGAGACGTCTGCATAGAGGCAGCTGTCAGAACACGCACACTCGATTGTTCACCAAAACATATGCAGACGCGTCCTTAGCCTGTAGATTTGGATGCACAGAGTTCCCTGTGTTCGCAAGAGACAAGGGAATCGCGTCTGTGCGCACAGAAGCAATAGCGGACCGTTTCCCTCGGAGTGAACGCGAAAGAGCCGTCTATATACTCGCAGACACGCGAACGTGCCTCAATGCGGTCACAGAGGCAGCAGCTTTTGCACAGATGCTCCTGGTGATTCTGGCACTTTCCAGGCACACTCCTGAAAGTCGCGCACACTGCTGTTCACTCGCTAAACGACCTCTTGGGAAACACGTCTCCGGTCGACGGACCGCTCAGATTGCTTCTCGTGTAACTGTGAACTGTGTCAGCGCAGGGAATCCGTCTCTGTTGAGCAGATGTCAATCCTGCCTCGCCTTTGCTTTCTTGCCTCTACCAAGATGATTTCCCGTTTCTCTCTTCACTGGAGCAGGCAGACACAGCCAACGCACATCAAGTGTCAAGAGACACGCTCTGCTGAGCTCAACGCTTGTGCAGATGCACATGTGCGACGAAGTCAACACACGTGCTTGTGGAGAGAAAGAAAGGGACTCCCAGGCGTGTGGAGCGACGGGGAGAAAGAGCGGGCGCTGAGGAACACAGTTTCAAACAGACTGTCTCCACACAAACAGGCACCTGTCTGCAGGTATCCTAGATCTTGATTCTTGAACTTGAGGAAACACGCGTCTGAGCAAAACTCCCAAACGCTTCCAGGAAAGACACAGGCTCTCCCACAAGCACACAAGTGTTTGCCCTCAGCTATAGATCAGGGACAAGCCTGTGAAGAGCAACCAAAGAGCTCGTCCGTCTTTCCCTCAATAGATGGGAGTAGGCGCGCTTGCGGATGTGTGCGTGTGTGTGGCCACGCGTTTGCTTAGGCATCAGTGTGTGAAAAGGTAGGTGCTTTTCTCTAGCTGCGTGTGCGTGCACGTGGTGCTGGGTGCACATCCCTGGGTGCTCGTGGAAAGGTTTCTGCATGGTTTTCGCTGAGGAATCGTGTGTGTGCACATGGACAAAGAGAAGGCGCAGCAACCAGGTTCCAGCGCCGAAGAAGGCAAAAGGCGAGGTTTCCGGCGCTATCTCCTTCTCTCCCCAGAGCTAGTCGCGCAAAGCAAGCCGCTAAGCCGGCGACCGGCAAGAGAGCTACAACGAAGCATGCCGAACGGAGAAAATAGCAGCAGCTCATCTGTTCACACCTTGTTTCTGCCATGTGCTTGAACGCCAAGACGTTCGCGCTTCTGTGAGATGAAAGACGTCCTTCTGCATATGTGGTTGCTCACACCGGTGCACTTGTTAGTGTATCCATTCAGTCCTGGGCTGCGGGGCATTCAGAAGTGGCTCTGTGGAGACGTCTGCATAGAGGCAGCTGTCAGAACACGCACACTCGATTGTTCACCAAAACATATGCAGACGCGTCCTTAGCCTGTAGATTTGGATGCACAGAGTTCCCTGTGTTCGCAAGAGACAAGGGAATCGCGTCTGTGCGCACAGAAGCAATAGCGGACCGTTTCCCTCGGAGTGAACGCGAAAGAGCCGTCTATATACTCGCAGACACGCGAACGTGCCTCAATGCGGTCACAGAGGCAGCAGCTTTTGCACAGATGCTCCTGGTGATTCTGGCACTTTCCAGGCACACTCCTGAAAGTCGCGCACACTGCTGTTCACTCGCTAAACGACCTCTTGGGAAACACGTCTCCGGTCGACGGACCGCTCAGATTGCTTCTCGTGTAACTGTGAACTGTGTCAGCGCAGGGAATCCGTCTCTGTTGAGCAGATGTCAATCCTGCCTCGCCTTTGCTTTGTTGCCTCTACCAAGATGATTTCCCGTTTCTCTCTTCACTGGAGCAGGCAGACACAGCCAACGCACATCAAGTGTCAAGAGACACGCTCTGCTGAGCTCAACGCTTGTGCAGATGCACATGTGCGACGAAGTCAACACACGTGCTTGTGGAGAGAAAGAAAGGGACTCCCAGGCGTGTGGAGCGACGGGGAGAAAGAGCGGGCGCTGAGGAACACAGTTTCAAACAGACTGTCTCCACACAAACAGGCACCTGTCTGCAGGTATCCTAGATCTTGATTCTTGAACTTGAGGAAACACGCGTCTGAGCAAAACTCCCAAACGCTTCCAGGAAAGACACAGGCTCTCCCACAAGCACACAAGTGTTTGCCCTCAGCTATAGATCAGGGACAAGCCTGTGAAGAGCAACCAAAGAGCTCGTCCGTCTTTCCCTCAATAGATGGGAGTAGGCGCGCTTGCGGATGTGTGCGTGTGTGTGGCCACGCGTTTGCTTAGGCATCAGTGTGTGAAAAGGTAGGTGCTTTTCTCTAGCTGCGTGTGCGTGCACGTGGTGCTGGGTGCACATCCCTGGGTGCTCGTGGAAAGGTTTCTGCATGGTTTTCGCTGAGGAATCGTGTGTGTGCACATGGACAAAGAGAAGGCGCAGCAACCAGGTTCCAGCGCCGAAGAAGGCAAAAGGCGAGGTTTCCGGCGCTATCTCCTTCTCTCCCCAGAGCTAGTCGCGCAAAGCAAGCCGCTAAGCCGGCGACCGGCAAGAGAGCTACAACGAAGCATGCCGAACGGAGAAAATAGCAGCAGCTCATCTGTTCACACCTTGTTTCTGCCATGTGCTTGAACGCCAAGACGTTCGCGCTTCTGTGAGATGAAAGACGTCCTTCTGCATATGTGGTTGCTCACACCGGTGCACTTGTTAGTGTATCCATTCAGTCCTGGGCTGCGGGGCATTCAGAAGTGGCTCTGTGGAGACGTCTGCATAGAGGCAGCTGTCAGAACACGCACACTCGATTGTTCACCAAAACATATGCAGACGCGTCCTTAGCCTGTAGATTTGGATGCACAGAGTTCCCTGTGTTCGCAAGAGACAAGGGAATCGCGTCTGTGCGCACAGAAGCAATAGCGGACCGTTTCCCTCGGAGTGAACGCGAAAGAGCCGTCTATATACTCGCAGACACGCGAACGTGCCTCAATGCGGTCACAGAGGCAGCAGCTTTTGCACAGATGCTCCTGGTGATTCTGGCACTTTCCAGGCACACTCCTGAAAGTCGCGCACACTGCTGTTCACTCGCTAAACGACCTCTTGGGAAACACGTCTCCGGTCGACGGACCGCTCAGATTGCTTCTCGTGTAACTGTGAACTGTGTCAGCGCAGGGAATCCGTCTCTGTTGAGCAGATGTCAATCCTGCCTCGCTTTTGCTTTGTTGCCTCTACCAAGATGATTTCCCGTTTCTCTCTTCACTGGAGCAGGCAGACACAGCCAACGCACATCAAGTGTCAAGAGACACGCTCTGCTGAGCTCAACGCTTGTGCAGATGCACATGTGCGACGAAGTCAACACACGTGCTTGTGGAGAGAAAGAAAGGGACTCCCAGGCGTGTGGAGCGACGGGGAGAAAGAGCGGGCGCTGAGGAACACAGTTTCAAACAGACTGTCTCCACACAAACAGGCACCTGTCTGCAGGTATCCTAGATCTTGATTCTTGAACTTGAGGAAACACGCGTCTGAGCAAAACTCCCAAACGCTTCCAGGAAAGACACAGGCTCTCCCACAAGCACACAAGTGTTTGCCCTCAGCTATAGATCAGGGACAAGCCTGTGAAGAGCAACCAAAGAGCTCGTCCGTCTTTCCCTCAATAGATGGGAGTAGGCGCGCTTGCGGATGTGTGCGTGTGTGTGGCCACGCGTTTGCTTAGGCATCAGTGTGTGAAAAGGTAGGTGCTTTTCTCTAGCTGCGTGTGCGTGCACGTGGTGCTGGGTGCACATCCCTGGGTGCTCGTGGAAAGGTTTCTGCATGGTTTTCGCTGAGGAATCGTGTGTGTGCACATGGACAAAGAGAAGGCGCAGCAACCAGGTTCCAGCGCCGAAGAAGGCAAAAGGCGAGGTTTCCGGCGCTATCTCCTTCTCTCCCCAGAGCTAGTCGCGCAAAGCAAGCCGCTAAGCCGGCGACCGGCAAGAGAGCTACAACGAAGCATGCCGAACGGAGAAAATAGCAGCAGCTCATCTGTTCACACCTTGTTTCTGCCATGTGCTTGAACGCCAAGACGTTCGCGCTTCTGTGAGATGAAAGACGTCCTTCTGCATATGTGGTTGCTCACACCGGTGCACTTGTTAGTGTATCCATTCAGTCCTGGGCTGCGGGGCATTCAGAAGTGGCTCTGTGGAGACGTCTGCATAGAGGCAGCTGTCAGAACACGCACACTCGATTGTTCACCAAAACATATGCAGACGCGTCCTTAGCCTGTAGATTTGGATGCACAGAGTTCCCTGTGTTCGCAAGAGACAAGGGAATCGCGTCTGTGCGCACAGAAGCAATAGCGGACCGTTTCCCTCGGAGTGAACGCGAAAGAGCCGTCTATATACTCGCAGACACGCGAACGTGCCTCAATGCGGTCACAGAGGCAGCAGCTTTTGCACAGATGCTCCTGGTGATTCTGGCACTTTCCAGGCACACTCCTGAAAGTCGCGCACACTGCTGTTCACTCGCTAAACGACCTCTTGGGAAACACGTCTCCGGTCGACGGACCGCTCAGATTGCTTCTCGTGTAACTGTGAACTGTGTCAGCGCAGGGAATCCGTCTCTGTTGAGCAGATGTCAATCCTGCCTCGCTTTTGCTTTGTTGCCTCTACCAAGATGATTTCCCGTTTCTCTCTTCACTGGAGCAGGCAGACACAGCCAACGCACATCAAGTGTCAAGAGACACGCTCTGCTGAGCTCAACGCTTGTGCAGATGCACATGTGCGACGAAGTCAACACACGTGCTTGTGGAGAGAAAGAAAGGGACTCCCAGGCGTGTGGAGCGACGGGGAGAAAGAGCGGGCGCTGAGGAACACAGTTTCAAACAGACTGTCTCCACACAAACAGGCACCTGTCTGCAGGTATCCTAGATCTTGATTCTTGAACTTGAGGAAACACGCGTCTGAGCAAAACTCCCAAACGCTTCCAGGAAAGACACAGGCTCTCCCACAAGCACACAAGTGTTTGCCCTCAGCTATAGATCAGGGACAAGCCTGTGAAGAGCAACCAAAGAGCTCGTCCGTCTTTCCCTCAATAGATGGGAGTAGGCGCGCTTGCGGATGTGTGCGTGTGTGTGGCCACGCGTTTGCTTAGGCATCAGTGTGTGAAAAGGTAGGTGCTTTTCTCTAGCTGCGTGTGCGTGCACGTGGTGCTGGGTGCACATCCCTGGGTGCTCGTGGAAAGGTTTCTGCATGGTTTTCGCTGAGGAATCGTGTGTGTGCACATGGACAAAGAGAAGGCGCAGCAACCAGGTTCCAGCGCCGAAGAAGGCAAAAGGCGAGGTTTCCGGCGCTATCTCCTTCTCTCCCCAGAGCTAGTCGCGCAAAGCAAGCCGCTAAGCCGGCGACCGGCAAGAGAGCTACAACGAAGCATGCCGAACGGAGAAAATAGCAGCAGCTCATCTGTTCACACCTTGTTTCTGCCATGTGCTTGAACGCCAAGACGTTCGCGCTTCTGTGAGATGAAAGACGTCCTTCTGCATATGTGGTTGCTCACACCGGTGCACTTGTTAGTGTATCCATTCAGTCCTGGGCTGCGGGGCATTCAGAAGTGGCTCTGTGGAGACGTCTGCATAGAGGCAGCTGTCAGAACACGCACACTCGATTGTTCACCAAAACATATGCAGACGCGTCCTTAGCCTGTAGATTTGGATGCACAGAGTTCCCTGTGTTCGCAAGAGACAAGGGAATCGCGTCTGTGCGCACAGAAGCAATAGCGGACCGTTTCCCTCGGAGTGAACGCGAAAGAGCCGTCTATATACTCGCAGACACGCGAACGTGCCTCAATGCGGTCACAGAGGCAGCAGCTTTTGCACAGATGCTCCTGGTGATTCTGGCACTTTCCAGGCACACTCCTGAAAGTCGCGCACACTGCTGTTCACTCGCTAAACGACCTCTTGGGAAACACGTCTCCGGTCGACGGACCGCTCAGATTGCTTCTCGTGTAACTGTGAACTGTGTCAGCGCAGGGAATCCGTCTCTGTTGAGCAGATGTCAATCCTGCCTCGCTTTTGCTTTGTTGCCTCTACCAAGATGATTTCCCGTTTCTCTCTTCACTGGAGCAGGCAGACACAGCCAACGCACATCAAGTGTCAAGAGACACGCTCTGCTGAGCTCAACGCTTGTGCAGATGCACATGTGCGACGAAGTCAACACACGTGCTTGTGGAGAGAAAGAAAGGGACTCCCAGGCGTGTGGAGCGACGGGGAGAAAGAGCGGGCGCTGAGGAACACAGTTTCAAACAGACTGTCTCCACACAAACAGGCACCTGTCTGCAGGTATCCTAGATCTTGATTCTTGAACTTGAGGAAACACGCGTCTGAGCAAAACTCCCAAACGCTTCCAGGAAAGACACAGGCTCTCCCACAAGCACACAAGTGTTTGCCCTCAGCTATAGATCAGGGACAAGCCTGTGAAGAGCAACCAAAGAGCTCGTCCGTCTTTCCCTCAATAGATGGGAGTAGGCGCGCTTGCGGATGTGTGCGTGTGTGTGGCCACGCGTTTGCTTAGGCATCAGTGTGTGAAAAGGTAGGTGCTTTTCTCTAGCTGCGTGTGCGTGCACGTGGTGCTGGGTGCACATCCCTGGGTGCTCGTGGAAAGGTTTCTGCATGGTTTTCGCTGAGGAATCGTGTGTGTGCACATGGACAAAGAGAAGGCGCAGCAACCAGGTTCCAGCGCCGAAGAAGGCAAAAGGCGAGGTTTCCGGCGCTATCTCCTTCTCTCCCCAGAGCTAGTCGCGCAAAGCAAGCCGCTAAGCCGGCGACCGGCAAGAGAGCTACAACGAAGCATGCCGAACGGAGAAAATAGCAGCAGCTCATCTGTTCACACCTTGTTTCTGCCATGTGCTTGAACGCCAAGACGTTCGCGCTTCTGTGAGATGAAAGACGTCCTTCTGCATATGTGGTTGCTCACACCGGTGCACTTGTTAGTGTATCCATTCAGTCCTGGGCTGCGGGGCATTCAGAAGTGGCTCTGTGGAGACGTCTGCATAGAGGCAGCTGTCAGAACACGCACACTCGATTGTTCACCAAAACATATGCAGACGCGTCCTTAGCCTGTAGATTTGGATGCACAGAGTTCCCTGTGTTCGCAAGAGACAAGGGAATCGCGTCTGTGCGCACAGAAGCAATAGCGGACCGTTTCCCTCGGAGTGAACGCGAAAGAGCCGTCTATATACTCGCAGACACGCGAACGTGCCTCAATGCGGTCACAGAGGCAGCAGCTTTTGCACAGATGCTCCTGGTGATTCTGGCACTTTCCAGGCACACTCCTGAAAGTCGCGCACACTGCTGTTCACTCGCTAAACGACCTCTTGGGAAACACGTCTCCGGTCGACGGACCGCTCAGATTGCTTCTCGTGTAACTGTGAACTGTGTCAGCGCAGGGAATCCGTCTCTGTTGAGCAGATGTCAATCCTGCCTCGCTTTTGCTTTGTTGCCTCTACCAAGATGATTTCCCGTTTCTCTCTTCACTGGAGCAGGCAGACACAGCCAACGCACATCAAGTGTCAAGAGACACGCTCTGCTGAGCTCAACGCTTGTGCAGATGCACATGTGCGACGAAGTCAACACACGTGCTTGTGGAGAGAAAGAAAGGGACTCCCAGGCGTGTGGAGCGACGGGGAGAAAGAGCGGGCGCTGAGGAACACAGTTTCAAACAGACTGTCTCCACACAAACAGGCACCTGTCTGCAGGTATCCTAGATCTTGATTCTTGAACTTGAGGAAACACGCGTCTGAGCAAAACTCCCAAACGCTTCCAGGAAAGACACAGGCTCTCCCACAAGCACACAAGTGTTTGCCCTCAGCTATAGATCAGGGACAAGCCTGTGAAGAGCAACCAAAGAGCTCGTCCGTCTTTCCCTCAATAGATGGGAGTAGGCGCGCTTGCGGATGTGTGCGTGTGTGTGGCCACGCGTTTGCTTAGGCATCAGTGTGTGAAAAGGTAGGTGCTTTTCTCTAGCTGCGTGTGCGTGCACGTGGTGCTGGGTGCACATCCCTGGGTGCTCGTGGAAAGGTTTCTGCATGGTTTTCGCTGAGGAATCGTGTGTGTGCACATGGACAAAGAGAAGGCGCAGCAACCAGGTTCCAGCGCCGAAGAAGGCAAAAGGCGAGGTTTCCGGCGCTATCTCCTTCTCTCCCCAGAGCTAGTCGCGCAAAGCAAGCCGCTAAGCCGGCGACCGGCAAGAGAGCTACAACGAAGCATGCCGAACGGAGAAAATAGCAGCAGCTCATCTGTTCACACCTTGTTTCTGCCATGTGCTTGAACGCCAAGACGTTCGCGCTTCTGTGAGATGAAAGACGTCCTTCTGCATATGTGGTTGCTCACACCGGTGCACTTGTTAGTGTATCCATTCAGTCCTGGGCTGCGGGGCATTCAGAAGTGGCTCTGTGGAGACGTCTGCATAGAGGCAGCTGTCAGAACACGCACACTCGATTGTTCACCAAAACATATGCAGACGCGTCCTTAGCCTGTAGATTTGGATGCACAGAGTTCCCTGTGTTCGCAAGAGACAAGGGAATCGCGTCTGTGCGCACAGAAGCAATAGCGGACCGTTTCCCTCGGAGTGAACGCGAAAGAGCCGTCTATATACTCGCAGACACGCGAACGTGCCTCAATGCGGTCACAGAGGCAGCAGCTTTTGCACAGATGCTCCTGGTGATTCTGGCACTTTCCAGGCACACTCCTGAAAGTCGCGCACACTGCTGTTCACTCGCTAAACGACCTCTTGGGAAACACGTCTCCGGTCGACGGACCGCTCAGATTGCTTCTCGTGTAACTGTGAACTGTGTCAGCGCAGGGAATCCGTCTCTGTTGAGCAGATGTCAATCCTGCCTCGCTTTTGCTTTGTTGCCTCTACCAAGATGATTTCCCGTTTCTCTCTTCACTGGAGCAGGCAGACACAGCCAACGCACATCAAGTGTCAAGAGACACGCTCTGCTGAGCTCAACGCTTGTGCAGATGCACATGTGCGACGAAGTCAACACACGTGCTTGTGGAGAGAAAGAAAGGGACTCCCAGGCGTGTGGAGCGACGGGGAGAAAGAGCGGGCGCTGAGGAACACAGTTTCAAACAGACTGTCTCCACACAAACAGGCACCTGTCTGCAGGTATCCTAGATCTTGATTCTTGAACTTGAGGAAACACGCGTCTGAGCAAAACTCCCAAACGCTTCCAGGAAAGACACAGGCTCTCCCACAAGCACACAAGTGTTTGCCCTCAGCTATAGATCAGGGACAAGCCTGTGAAGAGCAACCAAAGAGCTCGTCCGTCTTTCCCTCAATAGATGGGAGTAGGCGCGCTTGCGGATGTGTGCGTGTGTGTGGCCACGCGTTTGCTTAGGCATCAGTGTGTGAAAAGGTAGGTGCTTTTCTCTAGCTGCGTGTGCGTGCACGTGGTGCTGGGTGCACATCCCTGGGTGCTCGTGGAAAGGTTTCTGCATGGTTTTCGCTGAGGAATCGTGTGTGTGCACATGGACAAAGAGAAGGCGCAGCAACCAGGTTCCAGCGCCGAAGAAGGCAAAAGGCGAGGTTTCCGGCGCTATCTCCTTCTCTCCCCAGAGCTAGTCGCGCAAAGCAAGCCGCTAAGCCGGCGACCGGCAAGAGAGCTACAACGAAGCATGCCGAACGGAGAAAATAGCAGCAGCTCATCTGTTCACACCTTGTTTCTGCCATGTGCTTGAACGCCAAGACGTTCGCGCTTCTGTGAGATGAAAGACGTCCTTCTGCATATG